>NW_028246150.1:0-71838 GCF_964263255.1 Lissotriton vulgaris | reverse complement strand
ATGTCGAAAGACTTTTTCCTTTTCTATCTCGGTGTGGAGGGCACTTTGCTAATCCTATGCTTAAATACTTTGATAGAAAAACAGACATTTGAGCTGAGCAGATCTAGAGTGTGGCTGGTGTTGAGAGTGCTCTAACAAGAGCTGCTTTCCACCTAAACTTGAGAACTACCCAGAATTCTCTCCTTCTTTTTTGCATAATTTATGTGTCACTTTATGCCTGAAATGGATTTATTTTGACTTCTACTGTGTGCTCCCTTGTGTCTGGACAAAGCTATACCTCTCTGAAGAGCTCTACTTAGAGCGAAACACTGTGTCAGGGGTTGCTTTCATTCATTTCAGGTTGGCTTGAGTTTGTATTTTACCAATTCAAAGCTGTAATACTGTGCCTGGAGTGATAAATGGCTTTTGTCATTTTATAGCTCAGAAAGGACAGCACTTTGCTAGTCCTATGCCTAAAGACTTTGCTGTAGAAATGGCAAAATACTCTTTCCTTTTCTATCTCGGTGTGGATGGCACTGTGCTAATCCTATGCTGAAAGACTTTGGTAGAAAAGCAGACATTTGATGTGACCAGATCTAGAGTGTCGCTGGTGTTGAGAGTGCTCTAACAGGAGCTGCTTTCCACCTAAACTTGAGAACTACCAAGAGTTCTCTCCTTCTTTTTTGCATAATTTATGCATCACTCTATGCCTGAAAGAGATTTGTTTTGATTTATACTGGGTGCTCCCTTGTGTCCGGTCAAAGCTATACCTCTCAGAAGAGCTCTAATTAGAGTCAAACACTGTGTGAGGGGTTGCTTTTATTCATTTCAGGTTGGTTTGAGTTGGTATTTTACTAATTCAAAGCTGTAATACTGTGCCTGGAGTGATAAATGACTTTTGTCACTTTACAGCTCGGCAAGGACAGCACTTTGCTAGTCCTATGCTTAAAGACTTTGCTGTAGAAATGGCAAAAGACTTGGGAGCATATTAGCAAGCGGCAACGATAATTATCACTGACCGCTGCTAGCGTGAGTAAATCTATCGCCCGCTATCGCTGGTGATAATCTCCATGTTAGCGTTGAATTATCAACGTTTAACGCCATGGAGATAAAAATCCCAGCAATAGAGTGGATTATCACCGTTTTCAATGGAACATTGCTGGTTTGCCAGCGATATGCCATTGAAAATAGTGATAACCCTGTTGATAGGGCAGGTCAATCCTAGCCATGTAATCCACCTCCCATTGGATTACAAGGCTAAGTCAGGTCACAAGCAGGCGTTAGGAAAGAAGCCTTAGCTGTGGTTAGCGCTACTTTTCCTAACGCTCTGCTTGTTAGCGTGCAGATTGATAATTGGAGAAATGTCGCTTAGCGACATTTCTCCCAATATTTTGCACTGGAATGCCCACTTTGCATCTCATTAGAGATGCAAAGCTGGGCGTTGTTGAAAAGGGTGCAGAATCAGCGAAACAGGCGATAGCGTGTCTTTACTGATAAGGCGATGAAATTATTGCCGCTTTTCGGCCAAAATTGTCCCCAAAAGTGGCGATAATTTCATATCGCCACCATGCTCATATGCCCCTTTGTCCTTTTCTATCATGGTGTGGATGTCACTGTGCTAATCCTATGATTAAAAACTTTGATAGAAAAACAGACATTTGAGGTGAGCTGATCTAGAGTGTCACTGGTGTTGAGAGTGCTCTAACAGGAGCTGCTTTCCACCTAAACCTGAGAACTACCCAGAGTTCTCTCCTTCTTTTTTGCATAATTTATGCATCACTCTATGCCTGAAAGGGATTTGTTTTGACTTATACTGGGTTCTACCTTGTGTCTGGACAAAGCTATACCTCTCTGAAGAGCTCTAATTAGAGTGAAACACTGTGTCAGGGGTTGCTTTACTCATTTCAGGTTGGCTTGAGTTGGTATTTTACCAATTCAACGCTGTAATACTGTGCCTGGAGTGATAAATGGGTTTTGTCATTTTACAGCTTGGCAAGGACAGCACTGTGCTAATCCTATGCTTAAAGACTTTTCTGTAGAAATGGCAAAAGACTTTGTCCTTTTCTATGTCGGCGTGGATGGCACTGTGCTAATCCTATGCTTAAAGACTTTGATAGAAAAACAGGCATTTGAGGTGAGCAGATCTAGAGTGTCGCTGGTTCTGAGAGTGCTCTAACAGGAGCTGCTTTCCACCTAAACTTGAGAACTATCCAGAGTTCTCTCCTCCTTTTTTGCATAATTTATGTGTCACTCTATGCCTGAAAGGGATTTGTTTTGACTTATACTCGGTGCTCCCTTGTGTCTGGACAAAGATATACTACTCTGAAGAGCTCTAATTAGAGCGGAACACTGTGTCAGGGTTTGCGTTTATTCATTTCAGGTTGGCTTGAGTTGGTATTTTACCAATTCAAAGCTGTAATTCTGTGCCTGGAGTGATAAATGGCTTTTGTCATTTTACAGCTCGGCAAGGAAAGCACTTTGCTAGTCCTATGCTTAAAGACTTTGCGGTAGAAATGGCAAAAGACTTTGTCCTTTTCTATCTCGGCGTGGATGGCACTGTGCTAAACCTATGATTAAAAACGTTGATAGAAAAACAGACATTGGTGGTGAGCAGATCTAGAGTGTCGCTGATGTTGAGAGTGCTCTAACAGGAGCTGCTTTCAACCTAAACATGAGAACTACCCAGAGTTCTCTCCTTTTTTCCATAATTTATGTATCACTCTATGCCTGAAATGGATTTGTTTTGATATATATATATATATATATATATTCACTGAAAAAACCATAGGTTAGAGACCATATATAGTTAGCTGGACATTTTATTGATATAAAACCAATGAAATTCCATATATAGTTAATTGCACTAACTATATATCGCGCACCCGCAATCCACTGCTGATGATGTCACATATTACATCATTCATGACATGGTCAGTGACATCACTGATGACATCACTGATGACAACTCAAATGACATCACTGATGACATTATCCAATGACTGTATGTTTCTGTAAAGTTAAAATATGTCTTACATATTGAAGAATGAGTGGATGTATAAGTGTCTGGATGAAGAATTTAGTAGGTGCATGACTGACTGTATGAGAGAGTGATTAAATGTGTCTCACTGAGTGCGTGGGTCAGTGACTAAACTGTCTTAATTTGTGCATCATTATGTCTGTTGTTCTGTAAACTGCTGAAGGTGTTAATCAGTAGCTATATGAGTAACTATATGGGATATTCATTGGTTGCCCAAGTATTTGTATGGGAGACTGAGTATGTGTATGAGTGGCTGGGAGGTGTATGACTCTTGTATAGATGTGTGAGCAGTTGATTCACTAGATGTATGGGTTCAAAAGTGCATGTGGAAACAGCTGCATGGGCGGTTGACTGTGTGCATGAGTGTATTGGTGAGTGAATGGATATCTCAGTGCAACATGTCAAAGTAAGTACATATGTAAAACACAGTGCATGTGAGAGTTGACATATATAACCGTGCATAAGAGCCAGTGAATGTGTGAGTGGCTGTATGGATCATTGTGAACCTGTGTTAGGGATCGTATAGGAAATTAAATATGTGTTAGAATATGTTTGAATTAGTAAGGTGTGTATTACTGTATAGTTGAGGAAATGGAGGTGTGATTGATTCTTTGCATGATTGAGTAGATGTATGAGTAACTCCATGGATGAGTGACAGTCTGTGAGTGTCTGTTTACACTGATTGTATCTAATGTTATATTAGAGTCTGAAGAGGTTCATCGTATTATCACATGAATGATATTATCAGTGATGTTGTCAGTGATGTCATTTGAGTTGTCATCAGTGATGTCATCAGTGATGTCACTGACCATGTCATGAATGATGTAATATGTGACATCATCAGCAGTGGATTGCGGGTGCGCGATATATAGTTAGTGCAACTAACTATATATGGAATTTCATTGGTTTTATATCAATAAAATGTCCAGCTAACTATATATGGTCTCTAACCTATGGTTTTTTCAGTGAATTTTCAAGGTTTTGTAAATGCAAATTCCTAACTATATATGGTCTATAACTTATGGTTTTTTCAGTGAATTTCATTGGTTTTTTAAAAGCTAATATCTATAGCTGTAAAATATATTCTTTATTACGTGACGTATCATGTAGCCACGTGAGACGCCTCATGACGCGTCGCATAACCGTTACGTATCGGCTCTGCAGCGCAAACAAAACCCGTAAGGTAAGCGCGCCGGAGCACGCTTACAGATATATATATATTTTTAACCTTAATTAGACAAAATCCACACGTGCACATATCTTGAGGCCTTGCAAAGGCACATCAAACAAACAGTCCCTACAATTTTGCCAAGTTTGGTGGAAATCTATTCCTTTAAATGTTATTTTACTGTTTCTCTTGGTTTTCCCCTTGTTACGCTTACCGGAACGCTGCCCGGTACGCAAACCGGACGCTCCAAAAACACAAGATGGCGGACTCCCGTTACGCTGCCGGTTAGCTGCCCGGTTCGCGTACCGGGAAGCGCCTCTACCGCGAAAAATCGCAATTTTTTTTTCTTTATTTTTTGCCCCGCGGGGCACTTTAATATCCTCCTCATCAATCCTAGGGGGTCAGGAGGGGTCTACCTTGCCCCCTTTCCTTCATTTCAGCTTCTCCTCAGACTCCCGTTACGCTGCCGGTTAGCTGCCCGGTTCGCGTACCGGGACGCGTCTCTACGGCAAAAAATCGCAAATTTTATTTTTTTATTTTTTGCCCCGCGGGGCACTTTAACATCCTCCTCATCAATCCTAGGGGGTCAGGAGGGGTCTACCTTGCCCCCTTTCCTTAATTTCCCCCTTCGTTTTTCACCACCTCTTGTCTCTCGATCCTACCGAGAGACAAGATGGCGGCCGCTCCGGACTGTTTAGAATGTTGACAGACACCGGAGAGCCAATCAGCTTCGCTTCGCAAAGTTCCGTTACGCGAAAAGTACGCGAACCGGAGCGCTACCCAGGACGCTGTCACAGATATATCTGTTTTTTAAAACGTTAATTTCTCAAAATACACTGGAGCACATATATTGAGACCCAGCAAAGGCACACCGGGCTAACAGTCCCTACAATTTTGCCAAGTTTCGTGCAAATCCATTCAGCCGTTTGAGCTAAAAGTGAGGCCAAACGCCCTATGGAAAAATGAATGGGAAAAACACGTTTTGGGACCCCCTTTTTTCTCAGCCCCCCCTTGACGAAACCCCCACAAATTTTTGGGGGCTGCTCAGAAACAAAATGTGCCGATTTCCTGAAAATGTCAGCCGATTCCGTCCACAAACGCCAAAGTTATTAGACATAGAATTTTCAAAAGTCCCATAGAGAAAAAATCCTAACTATATAAACCTACTGGCGACCGCCAGTAGGTAATATATATATATTATATATATATATATATATATTCACTGAAAAAACCATAGGTTATAGACCATATATAGTTAGGGATTAGCATTTACAAAACCTTATTTTACTCACACAAAACCATTGAAATTCCATATATAGTTAGTTGCACTAACTATATATCGCGCACCCGCAATCCACTGCTGATGATGTCACATATTACATCATTCATGACATGGTCAGTGACATCACTGATGACATCACTGATGACATCTCAAATGACATCACTGATGACATCACTGATGACAACATCCAGTGACTGTATGTTTCTGTAAAGTTAAAATATGTCTTACATATTGAAGAATGAGTGGATGTATAAGTGTCTGGATGAAGGATTTAGTAGGTGCATGACTGACTGTATGAGTGAGTGATTAAATGTGTCTCACTGAGTGCATGGGTTAGTGACTAAACTGTCTTAATTTGTGCATCATTATGTCTGTTGTTCTGTAAACTGTTGCATGTGTTGATAAGTAGCTATATGAGTAACTATATGGGTCATTGATTGGTTGCCCAAGTATTTGTATGGGAGACTGAGTGTGTGTGTGGGTGGCTGGGAGGTGTATGACTCTGTGCATAGATGTGTGAGCAGTTGATTCACTAGATGTATGGTTTCAAAAGTGCATGTGGAAACAGCTGTATGGGCGGTTGACTGTGTGCATGAGTGTATTGGTGAGTGAATGGATATCTCAGTGCTACATGTCAAAGTAAGTACATATGTAAAACACAGTACATGTGAGAGTTGACATATATAAATAACTGTGCAGAGAGCCAGTGAATCTGTGAGTGGCTGTATGGATCATTGTGAACTTGTATCAGGGATTATATAAGAGAGTAAATATGTGTTAGTATATGTTTGAATAAGTAAGGTGTGTATAACTGTATAGTTGAGGAAATGGAGGTGTGATTGATTCTTTGCATGACTGACTAGGTGTGTGAAGAACTCCATGGATGAGTGACAGTCTGTGAGTGTCTGTTTACACTGAGTGTATCTAAGGTTATATTAGAGTCTGAAGAGGTTCATCGTATTATCACATGAATGATGTCATCAGTGATGTGATCAGTAATGTCAAATGAGATTTCATCGGTGATGTCATCAGTGATGTCATTTGAGATGTCATCAGTGATGTCATCAGTGATGTCACTGACCATGTCATGAATGATGTAATATGTGACATCATCAGCAGTGGATTGCGGGTGCGCGATATATAGTTAGTGCAACTAACTATATATGGAATTTCAATGGTTTTGTGTGAGTAAAATAAGGTTTTGTAAATGCTAATCCCTAACTATATATGGTCTATAACCTATGGTTTTTTCAGTGAATTTTCAAGGTTTTGTAAATGCTAATTGCTAACTATATATGGTCTATAACCTATGGTTTTTTCAGTGAATTTCAATGTTTTTTTAAAAGCTAATATCTGTAGCTGTAAAATGTATTCTTCTTTAAATCTTAAAATATATTTTACATGTTTTTTAGACAATTTTAAAAAAAAAAAATTTTTTGTTTTGCTCCCAGTCCGCGAACCGGTCAGCTTCCCGTTAGCTCAATTTAAAGCCGCGACTCGGTCCGCGAACCGGTAAACGTTCCTTTAGCGTAACTGTTACGTTAGAATGACGTTTTGCGTTGTCGCGTATACGTCATTTGACGCGCCAAGTTAGCGGACCCGGAAGCGGACCGGAAAGCGGCGCAAAGCGCGAAACGTAAACACAGCAGGTCATGTGACTCGGTAATAACACTTTTCATTGGTTCATTTCACTTTTGGTTTCCTAATGATGTAATACTAGGTCATGTGATCTCAAATTAACACTTTTCATTGGTTTAGAACTTTTGCTTTTCCCAAATGATGAAAACCCCTCCTTCTTTACTCACTCTGACTTTCATCTTGGTGAGAGAAAGACCCTTTTTCATTGTTGAGTAATGGCTTCAGTCGTTGCTTCAGCTAGTGTACCCCCACCACCACCTCCACCTCCTCATGGGAAGAGAGGACCACCTGCTCAAACAATCATAGAAGAAGAGGAAGATCAAGAAGAGGAGGAAGAGCAGGGAGAGCCTGACTTTTTGCCAGAGGAGCCCAGGAGGTACAATAGAAAAGAAAACTACATCTGGCAATTTTTTAAATTTCCTGAAGGGCAAAAAAAAGTCAATGCCAGATATGTGTTTTGCCGAATTTGCAACGATAGACTTTCAAGGGGGACTGACAAGAAATACAGCTTCGGAAATTACACCATGCACAGGCATATGAGTAGGTGGCACCCAAACAATTATAGTGCTGCCCAGCTTCGTGATGAACAGCAAAATCCCCCGGCGATGGCAAGAAGATCTGTTGTCCAAGAAGTATCGGGACCAGAGGCGAGGGAGGTGGTCCCGAACATTCAAATGGACTTTGGGGAAGTAAAGCAAGTGTGCGTGCGGTGTAACCAATTAATTTGCTATAGAGAAAGTAGCATTACTCTTATAGTGAAAGCTATCAATAATCATGTTTACCCGAAACGCCCCAAAAAATCAATTCTTCTTTTTTTCGTTGCTCCTGTTGAGCCCTTTTCAATGAATCATTTTTGTTTCCCCCCTCCCCCCAAAAAACAAAAAAATTACAAAATGTTCAGAAAATACAAAAAAAATGTAAAAAATGGTCAGAAAAATAATAAAAAAAATGTAAAACAACAAAAACCAAAAAAAAAGTTCTTTTCAGAACTACCTCCCCATTATAAAAAAAATTGGTAGAATTTTTGAAACTCTGCCAACCTCTATTTCTTTTAGTTCGCTCCCAGTTCGCACTCCGGTACGCGAACCAGGAGCGAACCCAAACTTTTTTTTTAAAAAAAAGAACAGTAAGTATAAGGGAAGGAAACAGACAGTTATGTTACAAGAAAGACAGCTATAGGGAGTAAAGAAAAGATACTGTTACCCGCAATCCACTTCTGATCATGTCACATATTACATCATTCTTGACATGGTCAGTGACATCATCAGCAGTGGATTGCGAGTAACAGTATCTTTTGTTTACTTCCTATAGCTGTCTTTCTTGTAACATAACTGTCTGTTTCCTACCCTTATACTTACTGTTCTTGTTTTAAAAAATGTTTTGAGATCATTCAGAAACAGTAACATTAATAGAGACAGAATGAGTGAATAAGAATGAAGAAGTATGAGAAGAGAGGGACTGAGAAAAATACTGGAAGGAGTAGAATAATTAAGTAATAGAGAAAGGAATGAGGGAAGTAGCAAACGCAGGAAAGTAAAGATTAAAGAAATGAAGCAGTAGAACTAATAGATGTTAAATGTGATAGATTAAATGATTGATTCAGGATGACGATAAGGTGTGTCCTCTCCAAAAGTTTGTTTAAGGTGAGGCCTACTCAGGGTTGCATATCAAATTTATGCTTGTTGAAGAATACAAAGGAGATAATACATGTGAAGGCCTACCATTGAAGCAAAACATGTCCACTTCACTCTTGAACAACGGCCAGACCTCTTCTGTGTCCATAGACAGACCTAAACTTCATCTGCACAATGTCCTTCGTAAACTTAGAAAACACAAGTAATGTAATTGAAAAACGTGGAGTTTCTTTTGCTCATTTCACAATCACATCACCTGTGTTGCCTTTGCTTAGGTATCTCATAGTGCAGATGTAGTCCAGCATATGAAACAGTACGCAGAAGTGCAGCAGTGTATGCATTAATACATGTGAAGGCCTACAAATGAAGTAAGTCATGTCCACTTATTACATCATTCATGACATAGTCAGTGACATCATCAGCAGTGGATTGCGGGTAAAAAGAGTAGAAAACATTTACCTTATAATTCTTGTTAACTTTTTCAAATATTTTTTCATACTTTCAATCTGTAAAAGAGAGAACAAACATTTCAAAAATATTAAAACATGTATTTAAAAATTAGAAAAGACAAGGGAAAAGGTTCAAGAACAAACAGTTTTTCAACAACTTTGACATTTACAGAAGCCTCTGCTGCTCTACACCCCCTACACAATCCTAAAGATATATATTTTAAACAAACAGTATCTTGATGCTGATGAAGTGAGGCCTATTTTGGAACATGGTGCATCTTTTGCACTGCTGATGTCTCACAATAGTGATGCAATAGCAGCGCAAAAAAGATGTAAAGCCATCATAAAATTGTGTCTAACATTTTAAATGATTGTTTCAGGATGCAAATAAGATGTGTCCTTTCAAGAGGTTTCTTTAAGGTGAGGCCTATTCAGTTTAAAAAAAAAACAGTACCCAGAAGTGCAGCACTGTAAGCATTAACTTTGACACTTACAGAAGCCTCAGTTTCTCCATATCTACCTCACATTTCTAAATGTATATCATAAGTACAAAAAGTAGAACATTAATTATACATGTTAAATGGTTTATTTTTGCTGTTCTCAGAATGTATCAAATTTCACTTAAATCAGTGACTTGAAGGTATTCATCATGTAACAGCGGGGAAAAAAAACCACAATCAAAATGATTGTGTTTAAAAAACCCATACAACCTAAGAAATCTGAATTCAAAACTCCTTAAAATTAACTTACTTTCCATAACGTCGAAGGATGTCCTATGAACAGCGTACACTCTGTTGTGCTATAAATATTTTCAGCCCGCCACTTTCTGAAAGAAAACCTCCATCGTTTTGAAAAATATGTTACATACAATAAAAGACTTCTCACATTCTACCACATGTTTCCACTTGGCCAAATCATGATGCAGCGTTTTTCAACTCTTGTAATTCTTATAATGAAATCCCGTCATTTTCTATTTTCGCAACTTTCAAAAAGAAAACATTTAAGATTACTTTCACAATCCTAGACTACTAATATCTTACCCTTCTTTCTCACTCATGTTCTCCTTTTCCTATGACACTGATACTGCTTACTATGAAGCAGACTTACTTGCATCAGGTTTATATAGTTGAATTTTTAAATTGACATTATAATTAAAAGTTTTGGACCAATAATCTAGACAGCATTGCAGACTTACATTCCCTCTACTTCATGAACCTTTTGCAATTCCTCAGAGGAAATCCCGAGATTCTTTCTTAAAATTTTGGTTTTAAAAACACCAGGTAAGAATTTTTAAGGTCAAACGGCAATTTTTTTTTGAAAGTTACAACAGAATCGTTGCAGAATGACCAGCCGTTTCGAGACTTTAAATAAGCTGTGTAATGTCCTGATGTTGTTGAAGGACCATCGTGATAGATAATTGCTACAGTTACAAAAGTCCTTCCTGATATTGACAGCTGAGAAGCAACAAATTTTTTTATTAAAGTTGACAATTTTGATCCATCAGGCCTACATCGTTGGATCATTAAAATGACATACTGGCCATATCTTCGTATAAATAATGTTGACATCATTTCAGATTTACATTGGCTACACTCCATGTTGTGATCAGCTGCATTTACTAGCTTATTAAAGGAGACTGATTTACTGTCTGGCAAAGTTAAATATATAAATCTTTCTGAGTCTACACTAGTAGTACTTGATAGCATACAGTTCTCGCAGTCATGCTGCCATTGATAAGAAAGCACAAACAGGTGATCTACATCTACACCCTCATCTTGCAATACATCAAGCATATACATTAAAAACTCCTGACAATCCTGCTGATTATTTTCAGAGAAGTCTGTTTGACCTGAACATTCATCTAACAGATAACGAACTTCAGACACACTTTCTACTTTTGTTCGATCAGTGCTACATTTCTCTAACACAGAATTCAACAAACAGCATAAACTTTGTTCCGAATTGAACACAATCTGTTCTTTTAAAGTCTCTAGTGAAAATAGAACATTAACCACTACATTTGCATAGCAGTTGACACCAGAACTGTTTTCAAATTGAAAACCGACAACATCTTCAACAGAATCCACTTTCTTTCTGCTTACAATTTTCGGTTCATCGACTTTTGGGCTTTTTGCTACAACCTCCCTACTATTACTGATATTTCTTCGTTTCCGGTCTACCACACGTTTCTCAAACAAAGGATATTGAGGCAAATGTGGCGCATACTCTTTTCTTAACCTATTGTATTCCTTAACACAATCTAGATCCGCACAAATGTTTGTGACATCACAGTCAATCAAGTACAATCCCGATAAAGTTCTAACTCGTGACAATGCCACATATGCCATACCCTCCTTGAACACAGAACTGCCAATATTCACCAATGCACTATCTACACTTAAACCTTGCGATTTATGGATTGTCACCGCATATGCCAAGCAAACAGGAAACTGTTTACGGCGAACATATAAGTCTTTAACAAGCAAAACCCTAGCAGAACAACGACCAATTATCTGTACTTCCTCAATGCCATCAAATTTAATTTTTAAAAATTCAATTCCATCTCTATTTCTGTATTTCTCAAAATCAACAACATTACCCATTGATCCATTTACCAGACCTCTTTCAACATGTAAATTCCTTCTCAAAATGATTCGGCAATTTAAACACACATTCAAAGTCTTTTCAAAACCCGCTGTTTTAGATATAGTCTTCTCTAATGAATCCAATTTTGATTTCAAATTCTCAGACAAAATAATTGTTGATCCCATATGCTCTATTCTGTCAATAGCTTCAAGTTTCACAATCTCTTGCTTTTCTAAATTCAACATTTTGTTGTTGAAGATGGCACATTCTGCAAGAGATGGCATCAAACATATTCCGGATTTCTTCTCAGTAATTTTCTGAAAAATATTCTCAGGCACAATGTCTTGTTCGGGATATAAATTTGACTGTAATCGTGCATTTAAAGCTTCTTTCCCATGCTCGGTCACTTTTCCAATTCTAATATCTTGTAGAATATTCTTGTAATCTTCATCTTTCGCCTGACGCATATTTTCATGCAGTTCAGCATAATTGAAATTTAACCATATATTGACGTTGCCAATGCTCCCTAGGCACTTCCTGGTATCTTCATGCGTGAGTATTTTGAACACAGGTTGTCCTTTTACTGGTGTCAGCTGCAGAAGATCTCCGAAAACAATGATGTGTTTGCCACCAAATAACACATCATACTCAGTTTTAAGAACTTCTTGCATTCTCAAATGCACAAACGCAAGCATGACATTGGAACCCATGCTTACTTCGTCAATGATAAGAAGTTTCATTTTCCTCAAGACTCTTGAAACTTCACAACAAGCATCCCCAGATAACTTGTGGTATTGTAATTTGTTGTCATGCTCCACTGGCAGCATCAGTAGACGATGCAAAGTAATACCTTTAATGTTATGTGCTGCCAGTCCAGTAGGAGCGGTAACAACACAAGACAACGATGTCTCAGTCCTTTCCTGCAAATAACAAGAAATTGCTTTAATAAGGAAACTTTTTCCAGTTCCCGCTTTTCCACTCACGTACAGTCGGACAGGCTTCAACGATGTACATGAGCACTCTTTCTTCTCATGACTTAATCCATGCTCAATTTGCTTGGTAACTTCATCATATATTTTCTTCTGCTCAACGTTGAGTTGTTTTTCCAAGTCTTCTAAGTTAACTGCATCCTCCTGAGCATGTGCCATGGCTCTTTCCACTTCATTCATAGCAGTGGCAGCTTCATTTTCGATAATAGGTCCTCCTAGTGGATCCTGACTCAATGAAACAGAACTCTGACTGTCCTGAGAACTGTCTCTGGCAATCTTGGCTGCAACCGTTGCTTCCTGCTCAATTTCCAAAGTCAACATTTCTTGATATTTGGGAAAAGCAGGACATTCTATGGTCTCCTTAGCAGTAGTGAAAGAGTCTTCGTAACAGAGGAAATCTCCAAGCAGTTCCTCTTCTGCACGCCAAGGCTTGAAAAGTTGCAAAAGTGCTAAATAGAAAAACTCCTTTTTTTCTGGAGATTCGCCACTCAATTTTTGATGGTTTACTAATTGGCATTTTCTTTGCTTGACCAGACATCCCTCACTTCCAATTACAGCATACACTCCTTTCTCAATATCTTCTTTGATGTTCCTCTTGAATATATAATTTTGTAGAACCTCATATAGACAAACATTCTCAAGGTGACTGCTTCGATTTGGATAATATGTATCCAACATGTTGGTCTTCAAAATGTCGGTACTGTTTGGTTCCTTTTCTGCCAAATACTCAATTTCCCGGATAGGTTTTAGAACTCGATTTCGCGTTGCAGCAAGACCAAGACTCGCCCAAACGATACTCCTGGATTTGGCATAGAGACTTGCTGAAGGCAACCGGTCAGAACATTCGTAAGCTCCGATTTCTCGATGCAACAACATCTTCAGACTGAAACTGTACAACTTCTTGCTGAGGCTCTTTTCATGGGAAATGTCCTCCCACATATCCTTCAATTCTGTCTTTTCTTTTTTGGTGATGTAAGATGTCACATACCGAGCCACAGCCATACAGTTGTCAGCCACAAACTGTATATCCATGTTAGCATTCCACATGGACAAAATCACTGGGTTGTAGTCGTTGATGTACTTGGACTCTTCGTTCCTTTTCAAATTGTATGTATTTTTGGGTGATTTCCTCGTCACATTATGTCGCAGCGAAGACATCAAACTGTTCACTCTTCCTTTAGAAATCACCGGTCGTGGAAAGTTGAAACGACATTTGGTGTAGAACTTGTCCTTGTTTCTGAATTTACGACGACAGTACTTTCCACAACGATGGCTTTTGGAAAGGGGCGACCATTCGGTCCCCCCGAACGTATGGCGGAGTACCACGATCCCCCCGGGAAGCCATCTTGGGCGGGAGGCGAGTCTCGGCTGGTATGCCCGAAGCGGCGTAGCCGGGGCGCGCCTTTTTCCCGCCCTGGAGTGGGCTGGCCTAGACACTGACGCGGCCGACCACGCCCTTCAGGGCAGGCGGGGGCGGGTTTACTCCCGCCCTGAAGACGGATAAAAGGAGCGACAAGCCGAGAAAGCATCCTCTTGTTCCTGTGCTCTGAAGCTGCACCTCCTCGCTGCACGTGAGCTCGAGACGGAACGAAGAGCCATTTTTTGAGCGTGGTAATTTTTCTCTTTGTCTTACAGAAACTCTGTTGGAGAATGCCTAAGAAAGCCGGAAAGCGAATGACTACCGATCAGATGCTGCGGGTACTCATGAAGGAAGTGACCGATCTGAAGAAGCGGATGGCGGATAGAGATGGGGAAGAGGGACCGAAACGGCCTTTGGCGGGAGCAGCTCCGGGAGGAAAAGGCAAGAGGCCCAGAAGGGGAGCAGCTGGGGGGGACATTCCGGTTCCCTGTGCTCCGCTCGAGGAGCCAACTCCGGTGCCGGCAGAGGGAAATCCGATTCCCGTAGTGGTCACCCCCGTGTCCGCGGAGGATATGCCTCCTGAGCTGGCAGCCCAATTAGCAGCGTGGTTGGGAAAAGATGGCGAGGGCACCACGGCTGACGACGCACGGGCTTTGATTAAGCAGTTGCGTGAAACGAAGGAGGCGGCAAAGGCATCATCGCCAGGTATCACGCCGGTTGCGGCAGTAGAAAAACCACCAGGAACAGGTGCAACCACAGATACAGCCTCTGGTTCAGGTAAGCGGCCATTGCCGATTGCGAGGGATGAGTCTGCACCTTCACGAAGGGAAAGGTTGGGTCAACATGTCCCTCTGGCTATTAAGGAAAAGATATGGGCAGATGAGTATGTGAACATTTTTTCATTGCTTACTGATCATTATGAAATGGAGCATGTTAGGAGCCAAAAGGAGCTCATGCATCCGGGTGTGTGGCACGCAAAGATGGCCGCCTTTAAGGTTGATGAACACATTGGCAATTGGGGCAAGGCGTGGGGGATTTTTACATCCATCGTGGGCGAACGTAGACCCGAGTTGTTGTCCGAATTGCCGATTTATCAGACACGGATCATGGAATATTCCGTAGCGTATGGGGGCACTCAGTGGTTCTGTTACGATAACATTTTTAGGAAAGCAAAAGAGCACGATAAAAACTTAACTTGGGATTGTTACGATTCTGTGTCATGGTCAAAAATGGAAAGTACTGGTATGTTAAAGGTGCCACTAGTAGGGAGCGGTGGGGGGGAATCCTCCCGCCAAAATGCCGGGGCGCCCTTTCGATCAGGTTCGGGTAACGAGTACCACTCGAGGCCGAACGGCAACACAGGTAAAAGGGGGGTTTGTTGGAACTTCAACAGGGGTAAATGTTCGAGGCCCCAGGGGACATGCAAATTCCGCCACGAATGTGGAGGGTGCGGGCAATCATCACATCCGGAGTCCATGTGCAGAGCCAAAACGGGTGATAACGGGGGTAAAGGAGGTGCCAAACAGGTCTGAAATAGTCCGAGGGGCGCCTTTACCTACTCCGGTTGATACCATGGCAATGATTCCTTGGCTCAGCGAATACCCGGATTATGCTTCCGCTGGGGTGCTGCGGAACGGGTTTTCATATGGTTTCCGCATCCCAGTGGGGGATTTCCAGGGTATAAGACAATGTAAAAATCAAATATCGGTCTTGAAACATACGACCGTGGTACAGGAAAAGATTGCGAAGGAGGTTGCTCGAGGTCGGGTGGCCGGTCCATTTGTCGAGCCACCATGTGATAACCTTGTTTGTTCTCCTTTGGGGGTGGTCCCTAAAAAGGACCCGGGTGAGTTCCGACTGATACATAATTTATCAGCCCCACATGGTCGGTCTGTGAATGATGCAATAGACCAGGATATATGTTCGGTGCGGTACGCATCTTTCGATGAGGTCGTCGCCATGTTGAATCGCCTAGGGCCCGGGGCGCTGATGGCGAAGTCAGATATCGAGTCAGCGTTCCGGTTGCTCCCGGTACACCCAGACGATCAGCGTCTCCTTGGTTTCATGTTTCAGGGTCACTATTACATGGATAGATGTATGCCTATGGGTTGCTCTATTTCTTGTGCCTATTTTGAAAAGTTCAGCTGCTTTCTGCAATGGGTCTTCACAAAGAAGATGGGTTTCCAACATGTCATGCACTACCTCGATGACTTTTTGTTTTTGGGGGCGGCCGGGGTTCCAGAATGTGGACAGGCTTTGAATGAATTTTGTACCTTAATGACGCATCTCGGTGTGCCATTGGCACCAGGTAAGACTGTGGGACCCTCGACTTGCCTCGAGTTTCTAGGGATTGAGCTCGACTCCGTGGAAGGTTGTTTTAGGTTACCTAGAGAGAAGGTGGAAACATTCAGAGTAACCTTAGAAGCGTGTATTAGGGAGTCCAAGGTCAGATTGGATCAGTTGCAACAATTGGTGGGGCAGCTGAATTTTGCCCTGAGAGTCATGCCGATGGCCCGCCCCTTTTCCCGCTCGATCTCTCAAGCCATGGTCGGCCTGAAGGAGGGTCATCATCGCACAAGGTTATCGGCAGAGGTTCGTCAGGACATGCGCATTTGGTTGGCATTTCTGGCGGATTTCAATGGTCGAGTGGACTGGAATAAACCGGCGGTGTCCTCCGAGGAGCTGGGGCTGTGGACAGATTCGGCAGGGAGTACTGGTTTTGGTGCCATATTGGGCACACAATGGTCGGCTCAGAAATGGCCATTATGGTGGCATGAGTGTGGATTGACGAATAACATTGCCTTTTTGGAATTGTTTCCCATTCTGGTGGCCCTGAAAACTTGGCCCGAGGGGTTTAGAGATCACTCAGTGGTGTTTTGGTCTGACAACATGACCGTGGGCGAGTGTATCAACAGCCAGGCAGCACGATGCAAATGGATTCTGAGATTGCTTAAGGAAATTGTATTATTGTGTATGCAGTTGAATGTCCTATTCAAAGCGAGACATGTGCCAGGGGTAATGAACAAGGCGGCTGATGCACTTTCTCGTTTTCGTATGCAGGCCTTCTGGGGTTTTCTGCCCACAGCGGACCCGGTGGCGGCACCCTTTCCCGAAGCTCTCTGGTCTCTCGGTGCCCCGAATTACAGCACCTCGTGGGAGAGAGTTTAGCCCCCAGGACGAGGAAGGCATACCAAGGGGCGTTCCGATCCTACTGGGCCTTTGTGGGGGAGGCTAGGAGGGAGCTTTGGGGTCAGGAGGAATTAGTAGTTGATTTTCTGCTGTCCTTACATCAGGCAGGCAAATCAGTGGCTACGGCCCAGAGGCATCGGGCCGCCATTTCCTTTATGGCAAGGGCTCATGGGATCCAGGACCCAACTACATCTTTCGTTGTGCAAAAAGGGCTACGCGGGTGGCAACGCCTTGAGGGTCGCAGAGTAGATGAAAGGCGCCCGATAGGTCTGGATAGGTTGGCTTTGTTGTTATCTGTACTGCCTGCAACATGTTCATCCCGGTATGAAACAGTCTTATTCCGGGACGCTTTTATGTTAGCATTCTATGGGGCTATGCGGGTAAGCAAGCTCGTTGCAAGGAACAAACAGGATACCCTGGGGGGATTGTGCCGAGAGCACGTTCAGGTCAGGGGGGAGACAATAACTGTCTCGTTTGTCAAGTCCAAGACCGATCAGGGATCGATGGGGGACTGCATACTGATACAAAGGATTCCCGGGTCATCCATGTGCCCGGTGAGGTGCGTTGAGGAATATTTAGCACAGAGGGTGGCATCATGGGGGGGGACCTTGTTGAGACACGCTGACGCCACCCCACTGACGAGGTTTCAGTTCCAGCGGGTGCTTGCGATGTCGATTTCAGCCGCGGGCTTAAACCCCGGCGAGTTTGGGACCCATTCCTTTCGGATAGGGGCTGCGACAGAAGCTACAGCCAGGGGTTTGAATGTCGAACAAATTAAACGTGTGGGGCGTTGGTCCTCCAATTGTTATAAAAGGTATGTGCGGTTGCACATGTTGTGAAGCTGCATTGATGTACTCACGCTTCTTGTTTTTCTTTGGTTTTCAGTTGGGCAAGCCTACGAGGCGGGGCGGACTGTGCAGTCGACCCAACACTGGGCCAGCGGTCAGACATCACCGGCTGTGAAAAAGGAGGTGTGGGTCGTGGGCCACTCATACGTGAGGCGTGCCGCGGACGTATTCAAAGCAGGTGACATGATTCACGTGGCTGGGGAATACGGGTACAGTGTGTCCTTCTACGGAAAGGGCGGGCTCTGTATTGACCAGTTTCGATCATTTTTCGAGGGTTTGTTAGGGCGGACGAGGTCACCGCCGTCTATAGTGATAGTACATCTTGGGGGCAACGATTTAGTGACCACTGGTAGACGACTTCTTCTTGAGGCGATGCTTTCCACTGTAAGTTGGTTAGCGAGAAGAGTTCCAGGGTGCACGATTGCATGGTCCCATATGATCCCACGGAAAGTGTGGCGAGGGGCTCTTTCGGTTTCTGCTCTGAATCATTCAGTAAGAATAATTAATAATAAAGTGAGTAGATTGTTCCGTTCAAATACACTGCATTCTATTTCGCATGGTTGTATTAAAGGGGACGATATGTATTTGGGGGATGGTGTCCATTTGTCCCGGGTGGGGAATGAGTTACTCATAGGAGACCTGATAGCTTGGCTAAGGACTTTATGACATGACCTTTAGGCAGGAGTATTGTGGGGGGTCCGGATAGCCGGTCAACTATCCGGCCTGTGGCGGTAAGGTCATGATCGGTGAGCAGTAATTGGAAGATCCCTAGGGGTGGGCGTCACCCATTACGGATGGGAGCGCTCGAAGGAGGTGGCCATTGGCCCCTCAACGGGGGGCGGTCCCGTCTAAGGATGGGCCGCCGAAAGGTAAGGAAAGGCGGTCAAGGCCCCTTCCTTGGGTAGGAGGGGTTACAGCCCCCTCCTGGGGAATTTCCTGGGGCCAGGTCATCTGCGACGGCAGATGTGGTAAGTTGTGTGGGGTTTGGGAGGGGGTCCACGCTACCTTCTAGATACCTCACACGAGTCCTCGGACGACCTTTAAATGGCGTCGAGTTTATTGGGGCCCCCGTCAAGTCAAGGGAAATTGGTAAATGCACTTGAGGTATGCCTCGGTGCGGTCGCCCCTCACAAGTGAGGGGGACATGTCTGGTTTAGGGATCTTGACACCGGTTATGACCTTGCCGTTGGCCCTTAAACGTTAGGATGTACAATTTCAATTTAAAGTTTGTAGGATGTTAGATCGGCTAGGAGAACCTTTGTATTAGAGAATATGTTAAGGTTAGCCAAATATCAAATGTGGAAATGAAATTGTACATTAATATGAAACTGTTATTTTAACGTTTGAATTTTGTTTCATATTTTAATAAATACGGCCGGGAGGGTCACTCCCTCCCGTCTTCCAAAAAGTCCAGTTCGTTTCCAGTTTCCCATCATTGGGGATTGTGTTGAGAGGGGGTGGCGGGTATCTCGGCCATAGGAAACGTAGAACTTGTTCTCTTAGACTTTTCTTCTCCGTTGCGTTTGGAACAGCACACGTAGAATACTGTTCTATGAAATTCATCACTAAGTCATCCGGATCTGTTCCAAATTTAGGTGCAGCCTTGATGCACAAAAACATATGTATATGAGGAGCACCTCTTGCTTGGTACTCCTTTCTCCAGAAGAAATCCAACACCTCTCCAAGAGGTGGATTCTTCTTATTTGTGATGAAAGACATCATAGCTTCAAATCTATGATTGAAGTACCTGCATACATTCACTGGATCCAAAGAACACAGTTCTCCAGGTGTCTTGAATTCAATGTTTTCAATATTTCCATTTGCCTCTCGTAGAAATTCAAGTAAGTCTTCCCAGCCATACTCGGCACAGCTCAGAGTAAGGAACCATGTTGGAGTTCCTAAGTTCCTCAGCATACATTTTAAATCACCATGACGACGGTACCAGTACTCATTAGTACCACGCTGACACGCCATGAGATTAATTAGGTGAGAATCCAAAATACTGTCTTGGACATTGACTTTATGCATAAAGTCACTTGCCGAGATGTTTCGCATCTGTATACCACTTTTTAAGATGTGGTTCACTGCATATGAGAGTCCAGACAGATCACTTTCAAACAGGAGATGAAACAAATTGGGAATGCATTGACAAAACCTAGGATCTTCTGCATACAATCGTAAAGTCCGGTATTCAGACGCAGGAATTTGATGAGGTCGCTCATCATATCTTCCTCCTTGACCTGTTGGAAATAGCTGTGGGAAACACCGAGCTTCCAAACTTTCCTCCCAAACACTAATGGGACTCCCTTTGGCTTGTTTCATTTGAAACAACTCAATTGCATTCCCCATGACTTCCTTGGAATGCAAAGGATGAACACTATAATGTTCATATATTTCTTCACTTTTAGAGGCCTCTACTTTCTCAATTTGGCCAGCACACAAATCGCTATCCTCTTCATCACTTACTTCCTCTTCTGCAACATATACATTTATATAGTACTTATTATTTTTCTTCAAATACAATGTTGCCTTTTTGACTTTCCTAACATCCACTAAATCTTGCCATATTTTCTTATTCTTTGTCGGAACCCCATTAACCAAGATAACCAGAGGTTCCTCTTCCACTTTTTCTACTCCAATTGAGTTAATGTTTTTGTTCAAATCTAGAGGCAAATAAACAACTCTTCCCTTTAATCCTCTCTGTAAATCTGATGGAGGCAACTTCCCTGTCTTTGGCTCCATTCTTACAATAGCCTGAAAGGGATGGATACTTTGAATCAAAATAGATTCATAAGTATTTAAATCCTTCAATTCAGAAGGAACCTCAACCAATTCCAGATTATTATGAACCGCCCTAGCAGGCATCTGGTTTTGGTTTAATTTGTTACAACAATAAGTACATACACGTTGATCCGATCCCAAATCAAAATAATTTTCTACCATCAAGTATGTGGCAAAATCCTTCCATTCACTATTATTTTCCCTTTCACTTTTTGCATATAAATCCACTAACTTAGTCTGATTCTTATAATAAGTGCGTCGACAACACACACAAGTGAAATTAGGCCTCTCACTTGATTTCATCTGAAACGTGGCAATTTCCTTCTGAAATTTATCTGTACTAGAAACCTGTACATTATCTTCAACATTACCCTCTACTTCTGGGTCAATTTGAACATTCTCATCTTTACTACCAAAGTAACAAAACTCAATTTCTTCACAAATATTCTTGACATCTATTTCAGAACCATGCAAAAGAGCAGCACATAATTGTTTAAGCATAATTGCTGGACTCTTAGCATAATACAACATTCTCACTAATTTTCTCACTTTATTATGATGCACTGCTAGCATCCTGAAATGATGAAACACACTCTGGCATACTCTCCTGGAAAGACAAGCCAGTGAATGACCACGCAAACCTGTCATTTGTCTCACTCTGCAAGGATCTAAATCTTGCAACAACTTCATTTTCTGCTTCAAACTTTTCTTATTAAATGTCCGTATAAAATCACAAAGCAAATTGATGGAAACCTGTCGCACACTGCAAATAGAACTACACTTCCAAATGTACACAGGACCCTTAGGACGTCTTCCTAAAACCTCATTACCTAACACCTCGTCTGTCTCTGTTGTCACAAGTTTTTCTTTTTCAACTGGACAACCATCGTTCACTTCATAAGCTCGACCACTGGTGTCAACTGCAAACACCAAATCATTATCCTGAAAATAACTCTCCTCATTGAAAAATGCCTCACAACTTGAACTATGCATCCATTCTCCGGAAAAAACTTCACAAAAGTTACTACGATTTACTACTCTCTTCCATCTACTATTTGATTTGAAATCAGAAATTAACTTGTTTAGTTTCCTAATTCTATTGATTACCAAAATAAACAACTTTCGCTTAATTTCAAAAGCATGATCAATAATTTTCTCTACATTTTTCTTCTTCTTATAAAATGCCACTTTCTGTTGGCCTTTCATAATATTTTTTAATAAATTAACTATTATCCTGTTGCGGAACATTCGTTTTCAAATGTCCCTAAACTGTTGTTTCCTTCTACTATCATGCACAGAGTTATCTCTTGCTCTACCAGTAACATTTTTGATTGGTCTTTCCTTTCCATTTAAATTGCTTTTCTTTTTCTGGACTGAAACATTTTTTGGAGAAATACTTTTTTTCTACAAATATTTCTTAAGAATGATTTTGTGCTCTTACCCGGAGCTTTCTTGGTGATTTCACAAGTATTTTGGGGAGAGGACTGCTGCAATAATAGATGATCTTGCTGTCTTTGACGTTCTCTAGCCTTTCTAATTCGATTCTTAGTTGGCATTTTTTCAAATTTTGTAATGATCTGCAGTTGAATCTGTGGAAAAATATAATAAAAAATGTTATTAACCACTATTACCAAACAGTAAATGAATAACAGTCATCAAAAACTTAACACCCTACTTATTATTTAACATAGCAAATCTTTTGCACCAGCACTGCATCACAAAAATGACACACAGTGGTACAAAACAGGCATACAACAATCATAAATCTCTCCCTAACATTTTAAATGATTGATTCAGGTTGACGATAAGGTGTGGCCTATCTAGAGGTTTGTTTGGGCCCAGATCTTTGGACTGGGGTGAATGTGTGTCATTGATCCACATTCGGTCCATCACCTGTTTTGTTTGTTTGAGGTGAGGCCAACACATGGTTGCAGATGAGATTTTCACTTGTTGAAGAAAACAAAGGAGATAATACATGTGAAGGCCTAGCAATGAAGTAATTCATGTCCACTTCACTCTTGAACAAAGGGCAGACCTCTTTTGAATCTGTGGTCACACCTAAACTTCATCTGCACAATGTCATTCATAAACTTAGGAAACACTAGTGATGTAATTGAAAAATGTGAAGTTTCTTTTCCTCATTTCAGAATTACATCACCTGTGTTTCCTCATTGACTTAAAATGTCCTTAATGCACATGAAAGCGTTTTTTAGATTGCCCTTGCACCATTTTTGGGTCATTTTGAACATGGCTATGTTACTCCCATAATCAAAATCTAAATTTGCCAAGCACAGGTGGGAGCGTATTTACAAGAAACTTGCCCCATGAAGAACGCTTTCCATTTAAAAAGGGAAAAATAACATCATAGACACTCAAATGCCTTATAAATATGGCCCAAACAACCTATGAAGCTCTAGCAGTACATATCCAGAAATGTAATTGATTTCAAAAATCGTTTTTAAACACAACATATAAATCAATTGTATACCTACATTCAGTTGGAAATGACTGTAAATGTCCTTGAGACACATGAAAGCGTTTTTTTTAATGCCCTTGCACCATTTTTGGGACATTTTTAACATGACTATGTAACTCCCATAATCAAAATCTAAATTTGCCAAGCACAGGTGGGAGCGTATTTACAAGAAACTTGCCCCATGAAGAACGCTTTCCATTTAAAAAGGGAAAAATAACATCATAGACACTCAAATGCTTTATAAATATGACCCAAACAACCTATGAAGCTCTAGCAGTACATATCCAGAAATGTAATTGATTTCAAAAAATCGTTTTTAAACACAGCAAATAAATCAATTGTATACCTACATTCAAGAGGAAATGACTAAAAATGTCCTTGAAACACATGAAAGCGTTTTTTTGAATGCCCTTGCACCATTTTTGGGACATTATTAACATGGCTATTTAACTCCCATAATCAAAATCTAAATTTGCCAACCACAGGTGGGAGCGTATTTACAAGAAACTTGCCCCATGAGGAACGCTTTCCATTTAAAAAGGGAAAAATAACATCATAGACACTCAAATGCCTTATAAATATGACCCAAAACAACCTATGAAGCTCTAGCAGTACATATCCAGAAATGTAATTGATTTCAAAAAATCGTTTTTAAACACAGCATATAAATCAATTGTATACCTACATTCAAGAGGAAATGACTGAAAATGTCCTTGAGACACATGAAAGCGTTTTTTTGAATGCCCTTGCACCATTTTTGGGACATTATTAACATGGCTATGTAACTCCCATAATCAAAATCTAAATTTGCCAAGCACAGGTGGGAGCGTATTTACAAGAAACTTGCCCCATGAAGAACGCTTTCCATTTAAAAAGGGAAAAATAACATCATAGACACTCAAATGCCTTATAAATATGACCCAAACAACCTATGAAGCTCTAGCAGTACATATCCAGAAATGTAATTGTTTTCAAAAATCGTTTTTAAAAACAACATATCTGTTTCAGCTTACATGAGAGACCATGGAATGGGCTCCATGTACAACAATAACTTGTGTTACTGCATGCCAGAATGCTACATCGAATATGCAATTACAATTTCTCCAAAAAAAGAAAATCTATTTGTATATCACTTGAGACAAAGCCACATTTTAAAAACACAGCTTTCTTCATCATTTTCTCCTTAAATCATACTATTCTCTATCTAAATTAAATAAATCTTTTCTCACCTTAGCAAATACTTTTTGAGTTTCAAAACAGTCTCAGAAATACTCCAAATTGTCTTCAGCAGAACAAAGAGGATGCACTCCAGAGGCTGCAGCTATTGAAAGCACAGAAATACAGATATTCATTACACATATCTCTCATATTAGCCAATCATAACTCTTCCCTGACTTTTTTCAAATCAAAACCCTTCCCCCCTCTGCCCTCTCTGCCTTTTTTGCTTAGCAACCACCTCCTGAAAGACCTCTCATGTTTGCAAATTCACACAACAATGTTTCAATTGAACTCTGAACTCTCAGTGCACCTGCGTATCCAGTGCAATCTTTCATTAAATGTTTCTTCCTTGACCATTCAAATTACATCTTTCAAAGAACACATCCATGCACCCTAACTTTCTGTTTTCAGAAATGAAAATACACCAATCACTGCTAATGAATCATTAGGACTGGAAATCCACAATTTTTTTTTCTTTACAAACTCCTACTGTTTCAACTGCCCTTTCATTACCACACTTCATCTGACTGCAGCCAAACCTTCTCTCACCATGTTTAATGTCTGGATTGTTGGACATAGTTACATCTACTGGGCTCAAAGGTATGCTGAGAACAGAAATGTACCTAACCTCAATTTACAAGATGTGGAAATTAAGTGGTTGGGCCAAAGAGGATTAAAATGTCACCAATTGATACCATTGGTGAAAACCTTTATGCATTTGCCAAAACCTGACCTGTTAATAGTGCACTGTGGAGGTAATGATTTGGGCACTTTGACTGGGGTAGGTCTGGAAATGCTTTTAAAGGACACCTTTGAGCAATGAATGGCACTTTTTCCTCAAACTGCCTTGGTATATTCCAATATATGCCAAAGACAGAAATGGAGGTGGTCCAACCAATTTTGTCCACAAATTGAGAAAGCGAGGAAGCATGTAAACAAATCTGTTTCAGCTTACATGAGAGACCATGGAATGGGCTCCTTGTACAACAATAACTTGCGTTACTACATGCAAGATATCTACAGAGGAGATGGAGTTCACTTCTCAGATGAAGGCAACAGAATTTTCATTTTCAATTTAAGACTGTGCATTGGTACCTACTTATAAGTACCAAAATGTACCATAAACCCAAAAGCTCTTCTCAGAGCTACCCTACATCTGATCACTCACAATTATTATTTTTCTCTAACTTTTTTCTGTAATTTTCAACAAACTACGCTCAAAGAGCGCTACCCGGTACGCGAACTGGAAGCTAACCGCGCAAAATTAAAAAAAAAATGTTTTTTCCCCGCACATATGGTCCTCCTCAGCCACCCTCAGAAAACCTAGGGGGTCAAAATACTTGTACCGTGCCCCCTTCTACCCATTCTGAACATTATTTGCCCTCCATTTTATATCTTAATTTGACCGAAACACAAAATGGTGGACTCCCGTTACGCTCCTAGTTCGCGGACCGGACCGCTTCCCGGGAAGCGGTCCAAAAAAAAAGGTGGGAAAGTAATTCACAGAAAAACGACTGGAGACACTCTCACCAAATATAGATTAGCTCCTACTACATAACAATCCCTTTCATTTTCACAAATTTGATTGAAATTCCATTTAGCCATTAAGCCTGTAGACCTCTCTAAATACCGTGAGGTAAATTACTTCACAAAACACATCTGAAGTGTTGGATTTGACAACCAATGAAAATGTTACTTCCATTTTCTACTTATATTACCTGACATTTGATTGGTTATATACCTGAATATATATAAAGGAAGAGAAGAAAACACAGCCATTTTGACTGCTACTTCTTGTTGTACATTACATTTGAATAGCTACTAAACACTTCAACTTGTTTGTGAAGGTAAGTTGTTATTTTTAAAACTGAAGTATATTGTGCACTATAACTTAATATGGTAGACTTTTTCTGATAGATATATACTATCCCTCTGTAGTAGTTATGGATTTAGATAGACTTCTCTATTATAGTTATGAATGGAGTTAGGCTTGTCTTGGTTAAATCACATACACTTTTTTATAGTCCTATTTCCACTCTGATACTATACACTGCCAAAAGATAAATTCACTGATAAAAACTGCCCATCTAAAATTAATCCCAACAGTGCCCTAGCTCTACTAATATATATTTTTTTAATCCAAATTTCAGGCAAAATGGAAGGCGAGCAGCAAGTTCAATTTAAAATTGTACTGGAAGAGAGCAGCCAAGGAAACATTGATGAATTTATGGATCAAAGTAGAGACCAGGAACTACTACAATGTGTTGAAGCAGTGGATAACCTGCTTAAAAATGAGGACATGTTACACCCTCATAGAATACAAAATATATTCAATGACAATTTTGAAATTTCTGACAAAGAAATGTTAGAGATTTTAATGAATTATGAAACACAATCAAAATAAAAAAAATACTTTAAAAATAAAGAAAACAAAAAAAAATCAACAAAAACAACAAACAATTAACATACAGTATTAGAAAAGTCTATCATTCTTTTATCCTTATAGTACGCTGCCCAGAACGCTTTCCGGTTCGCGTACTAGGCGCTCACCACGCAAAAAAAAAAAAATTTTTTTTTTTTTGCCCTGCTGGGACCTTTTAAAACCTCCACATAAAACCTAGGGGGTCAACGAGGATCTACTATGCCCCCTTATGGTAATTTCCCCCTTTGTTTTGGCCTCCTCTTGTCTCTCGATCCTACCGAGAGACAAGATGGCGGCCGCTCCAGACTGTTTAGAATGTTGACAGACACCGGAAATCCAATCAGCTTCGCATCGCAAAGTTCCGTTACGCGAAAAGTACGCGAACCGGATCGCTACCCGGAGCGCTGTTACAGATACATATCTTATTTTGAACGTTAATTTCTCAAAATCCACTGGAGCACATATATTGAGACCTAGCAAAGGCACATCGGGCTAACAGTCCCTACAATTTTGCCAAGTTTCGTGCAAATCCATTCAGCCGTTCGGGCTAAAAGTGAGGCCAACCGCCCTATGGAAATTAACATGGGAAAAACGCGTTTTGGGACCCCCCTTTTTTCTCAGCCTCCCCTTGCCGAACACCCCCCAAATTTTCAGGGGCTGCTCAGAAACAAAATGTGCCATTTTCCTGAAAATTTCAGCCAATTCCGTCCACAAACGCCAAAGTTATTAGACATAGAATTTTCAGAAATCCCATAGGGAAAAAATCCTAACTATATATACCTACTGGCGACCGCCAGTAGGTAATATATATATATATATAACTGGCGACCGCCAGTAGGTAATATATATATATATATATATATATATATATATATATATATATATATTACCTACTGGCGGTCGCCAGTAGGTATATATAGTTAGGATTTTTTCCCTAATGCGGAAAATTCTATGCCTAATAACTTTTGCGTTTGTGGACGGAATTGGCTGAAATTCTCAGGAAAATGGCACATTTTGTTTCTGAGCAGCCCCTGAAAACTTGGTGGGGTTTCGTCAAGGGGGGGCTGAGAAAAAAGGGGGGTCCCAAAACGCGTTTTTTGCATTGAGTTTTCCATAGGGCGGTTGGACTCACTTTTAGCCCGAACGGCTGAATGGATTTTCACGAAACTTGGCAAAATTGTAGGGACTGTTAGCCCGATGTGCCTTTGCTAGGTCTCAATATATGTGCTTCAGTGGATTTTGAGAAATTAACGTTTAAATCAAGATATATATCTGTAACAGCGCTCCGGGCAGCGATCCGGTTAGCGAACCTTTCGCGTATCGGAACTTTGCGATGCGAAGCTGATTGGCCCTCCGGTGTCTGTCAACATTCTAAACAGAACCGGAAAGCGTTCTGGGCAGCGAACTTTATGGATAAAAGAATGAAAGACTTTTCTAATACTGTATGTTAATTATTTGTTGGTTTTGTTGATTATTTTTTAATTTTTTTATTTTTTAAGCAATTTTTTATTGTTGTGATTGTGTTTCAAAATTTAATAACATTTCTAACATTTAACTAGTTTATGAATTACATATAAAAATGATTAAAGACTCAAACAATTTTTTAATATTACATACAATTTTATTTTTCGGATTGTTTTTCGAAATTTAATACAACGTCTAGCATTTCACTGTCTGATATGTGTTCTTGTTCAGTGAACATAAGTTCAAACATTTGACCGTCATCATAATGAAGTAAATGATCCACTGATTCTACACATTGAACTAATTCATGGTCCCGTGATTCATCCATGAAATCTGAGTCATCATTGTCCGCAATAACTTTTTCTGTGTTGGTTTCTCTATAGCTGTCTTTCTTTTTACATTATTCTCTGTTTACTTCCCTT
Source organism: Lissotriton vulgaris (assembly GCF_964263255.1). Taxonomy (NCBI): domain Eukaryota; kingdom Metazoa; phylum Chordata; class Amphibia; order Caudata; family Salamandridae; genus Lissotriton; species Lissotriton vulgaris. The sequence continues at coordinate 42,896 of NW_028246150.1, read as the reverse complement.
ATACTAACTCTTCTTTTTTTAAAAAAAATATTTTTTTAGTTCGCTTAAAGTTCGCAAACCGGTCAGCGAACTTGAAGCGAACCAAAAGAAATAGAGCTTGCCAGAGTGATAAACATTCTAGCAATTTTGTTTGAAAGGGGAGGTAGTTCTGAAAAGAACTGTTTTTTTTTGTTTTTGTTGTTTTATTTATTTTTTTTTTTTTGGAACATTTTTTGATTTTTTTGTATTTTTAGAACTGTTTTATGTTTTTTTTGTGTTTTTTATGGAGGGGAGACAACAAAAAACAGGCATTGAAAACGGCTCAACTGGAGCAAAAACAAAAATTACTTCTTGGGTGCATTAGGGCATTTATGATTTTCGAACGCCATGTTCATCAGGTTGACGCTCATGTTGCCATACGACAGCATACCACCACAGTATATACAAGTTAACTTCATATGCTGGAAGTTGGGTTGAATGTTTGGCACAGTTTCTTGTGCCTCTCTTCCCGTCAAAGACATTGTGGAGGTAGATCTGGCCACAGGAGTTGTCGTGGGATTGTCTTGAAGATCCCTTAACTCAGCCCGGCTGTAGTTTAAGGGATGCCACCTGCTCATGTGTCGATGCATCGTATAGTTGCCCATACTGTATTTCTTATCTGTGCCTCTCGACAATCTGTAATCACAGATGAGGCAGGTGGCATATTTAGCATTCACCTTCTTTGATCCAGGAGGGATGGAGAAAAACTGCCAGATGAAACTTGTTTTTCGCTTTGAAACCCGGGGCAACTCTTGGACAAATTGTTGTTCCTCTCTGTCCTCTTCTTCTTCTTCCTCCTCTTCCTCCTCTCTGTTAGTGATAAATTGACTAGGTGGTCCTCTCTTCTTATGAGGAGGTGGAGGTGGTGGTGGGGTTCCACCAGCTGCAGCAAGTACAGAAGCCATTGTTCAATTCTAGCTAAATGGTCTTTCTCTCACCAAGATGAAAGTCAGAGTGAGGAAATAAGGAGGGGTTTACATGATTTGGGGAAAGCAAAAGTTCTGAACCAATGAAAAGTGTTATTTTTAGGTCACATGACCTAGTCATACATCATTTGGAAACCAAAAGTGAAATGAACCAATGAAAAGTTTGATAAACAAGTCACATGACCTGTTCCGCTTACGTTACGCGGCGCGCGCCGCGTCCCAGATCGCTTCCGGTTCGCGGTCCGGAGCACTTCCGGGAGCGCTAACGCGGCGCGTCATTAGACGCATTACGCGATAACGTGATACGTCGCGCTTCCGCGACGCGTCACAGTTCCGCTAACGTAACGTTGACCGGTTCGCGGACTAGATCGCGGCATCAAGATGAGCTAACGGAAAGCTTCCCGGTTCGCGAACTAGAAGCGAAGAAAAAAAATATTTAAAAAAAAATTATCAATAAACATCTAAATATATTTTGGGATTTAAAGAAGAATACATTTTACAGCTACAGATGTTAGCTTTTAAAAAACCAATGAAATTCACAGAAAAAACCATAGGTTATAGACCATATATAGTTAGAAATTTGCATTTAAAAAACCATTGAAATTCAATGAAAAAACCATAGGTTATAGACCATATATAGTTAGGGATTTGCATTTACAAAACCTTATTTTACTCGCATAAAACCATTGAAATTCCATATATAGTTAGTTGCGCTAACTATATATCGCGCACCCGCAATCCACTGCTGATGATGTCACATATTACATCATTCATGACATGGTCAGTGACATCACTGATGACATCACTGATGACAACATCCAGTGACTGTATGTTTCTGTGAAGTTAAAATATGTCTTACATATTGAAGAATGAGTGGATGTATAAGTGTCTGGATGAAGGATTTAGTAGGTGCATGACTGACTGTATGAGTGAGTGATTAAATGTGTCTCACTGAGTGCATGGGTTAGTGACTAAACTGTCTTAATTTGGGCATCATTATGTCTGTTGTTCTGTAAACTGCTGCATGTGTTGATCAGTAGCTATATGAGTAACTATATGGATTATTGATTGGTTGCCCAAGTATTTGTATGGGAGACTGAGTGTGTGTGTGGGTGGCTGGGAGGTGTATGACTCTGTGCATAGATGTGTGAGCAGTTGATACACTAGATGTATGGGTTCAAAAGTGCATGTGGAAACAGCTGTATGGGCGGTTGACTGTGTGCATGAGTGTATTGGTGAGTGAATGGATATCTCAGTGCTACATGTCAAAGTAAGTACATATTTAAAACACAGTACATGTGAGAGTTGACATATATAAATAACTGTGCATAAGAGCCAGTGAATGTGTGAGTGGCTGTATTGATCATTGTGAACTTGTATCAGGGATTGTATAAGAGAGTAAATATGTGTTAGTATATGTTTGAATAAGTAAGGTGTGTATAACTGTATAGTTGAGGAATTGGAGGTGTGATTGATTCTTTGCATGACTGTCTAGGTGTATGAGTAACTCCATGGATGAGTGACAATCTGTGAGTGTCTGTTTTCACTGAGTGTATCTAAGGTTATATCAGAGTCTGTAGAGGTTCATCGTATTAACACATGAATGATGTCATCTGTGATGTTGTCAGGGATGTCATTTGAGTTGTCATCAGTGATGTCATCAGTGATGTCACTGACCATGTCATGAATGATGTAATATGTGACATCATCAGCAGTGGATTGCGGGTGCGCGATATATAGTTAGCGCAACTAACTATATATGGAATTTCAATGGTTTTATGCGAGTAAAATAAGGTTTTGTAAATGCAAATCCCTAACTATATATGGTCTATAACCTATGGTTTTTTCATTGAATATATATATATATATATATATATATTACCTACTGGCGGTCGCCAGTAGGTAGTTATAGTTAGGATTTTTTTCAATGTTAAATCTCAAAATTCTATTTGGAATAACTTTGGCACCGGTTGACGAATATGCCTGAAAATTTCATGAAAATGGCCTCGTCAAGCTCCGGTCCTTCCCTGAAAGTTTGGGGGGGATACAATAAGCGGGGGCCGAGATAAAAGGGGGGTCCCAAAACGCGTTTTCCCCATGTTAATTTCCATAGGGCGGTCGATTTCACTTTTAGCCCGAACGGCTGAATGGATTTACACCAAACTTGGCAAAATTGTAGGGACTGGTAGCCCGATGTGCCTTTGCTATGTCTCAAGATATGTGCTCCAGTGGATTTTGAGTAATTTAGGTTCAAAAAAATATATATATCTATAGCAGCGCACCGGTGCGCGCACCAGGGAGCGCTCCGGGCGCGTGACGCGAGGTGCGCATGGAAAGCTGATTGGCTCTCGGGTGTCTGTAAACATTCCAAACAGTCCAGAGCGGTCGCCATCTTGTGTCTCGGTAAAATCGAGACATAAGAGGTGGCTAAAACAAAGTGGGAACTGACCATAAGGCGTCAGGGATAGACCCCTTTGACCCCCTAGGTTTGATGTGGGGGCTATAAAAGGGCCCCGCGGGGCATTTAAAATATTTTTTTTTTTTTCGTTTTGCGCGGGGGAAGCGCCCGGTACGCGCACCAGGTAGCGCACCGGAGAGCGTAAAATGAGGGAAAAAGATGACAGAGTTTTTAAAGAATTAAGTTTTTATTTAGAAATTGGAGGTAGTTCTGAAAAGAACTTTTTTTTTTCTTCTTTTTGTTGTTTTATATTTTTTTTGTGTTTTTGGAACTTTTTGAACTTTTTTTGGCTTTTCAAAACAGTTTTATATTTTTTTTGTATTTTTTAGGGGGAGAAACAAAAAAAGGGAATTGAAACTGGCTCAACTGGAGCAAAAAAACAAAAAACCCCAAAAATTATTTCTTTTTGGGGCACTTGTGATTATCACCTGCAAGGACGATGAGCTTAACACTTTGTTCCCCATAGGAGATAAGCTTGCCACAAGCAGTACAAGTAATTTTAAAATCAGCAAATCTCGGCTGAATGCAAGGCATCACCTCAGATGTTTCTGGTTGCGAGGAAGTGGGTTGGTTTCTTTGGGAGGGGGTCCTTGATGACTGGGGGAGGTTACTGGCCAGTTCCCGGAACTCTGCACGAGAGTAGTTGTTTGGATGCTTTCTTGTCATGTGCCGAATCATGGTATAGTTACCAAAAGAATATTTCTTGTTTGGGTTGCCCCGTGAAAGTTCATCATTGCAGATGAGGCAAGTCACCTTGGGAGCATTCACCTTTTTTTTCCCCTCTGGAATTGAAAAAAACTGCCAAACAATGTGTGGTTTGGGTTTGTAAGGTGTATTTTCTTCTGGCAGCCATCTTCTTCTCCCCTCCTCCTCTTCCTCTTCCTCCTCCTCCTGTTCTTGACCACCAATATAATTTGGAGCTGGTCCTCTTGGTGGTGGTGGTGGTGGTGGTGGGGCAGATGCACCAGCTGATGCTACTACTGAAGCCATTATTTGGAGCAAAAAAGTAGAGAGAGCAACAAACAGGTCTTCCTCAGTCAAAGGACAAAGTCAGAATAAGGAAAAAAGGTGGGGTCTTTCATCATTTAGAAAAAAAAACTGTCCTGAACCAATGAGAAGTGTTATTTTCAGGTCACAAGACCAGGGGCTTCATCATTATGAAACTAAAACTGTTATGAACCAATGAAAAGTGTTATTTTCTGCTCACATGACCCGACGCGCTTACGCTACGCGCACGGGGGCGCGCAGCGTAAGCGCGTCGGAAGTTTACGTTGTGCGATCGTATTCGCTCGAGTACTTCCGGGTGCGCTTACGCCGTGCGTATCACGCGGTCGCGGCTACGCGATACGTCACGATCATGTTTTCGTTTGCGATATTGGCGCTCACGAGACGCTCCCCGGAGCGCGCCCGGGGGCGCTTTTCAGAAATACGCTTTTCGGGGCGCACTCCGGGGCGCGCTCTGGGAGCGCTCCCCCCAAAAATTAAAAAAAAAAAATGGGATAATTGTAGAGACAGGTAGCCCTATTCTGAAGTGGTTTGTAAAAAAATTAACTTTATAAAAATATGTATTGTGCTACATTGGGCTTAATATATGTTAGAGCCAAAATGTAGCCCAAATGTAGCCCAAAGTAGCCCAATGTAGCCCAAAGATGGCCACCAGAGATCAAAAATTGTAAATGTAGCCCAAAATTCAACTAGATGTAGCCCAACTGTAGCCCAATGACAGAATGTACCAGAGTGTTAAAAAGAACAACTAGAGTGCTAACAGTCTTATTTATAAAGTGAAACTTATAGTTAGGAATTAGCATTAAAAAAACCTTTGAAATTCACTGAAAAAAACCATAGGTTTCACACCAGTTATAGTTAGGAATTAGCATTTAAAAAACCTATTAAATTCACTGAAAAAACCATAGGTTTCACACCAGTTATAGTTAGCTGGAAATTTTACTGATATAAAACCATTGAAATTCCCACGTTATAGTTAGTCGGACTCACTATAACTTGCGCGTGCAATGCACTGCTGATGACATCACATATTACATCACTCATGACATGGTCAGTGACATCACTCATGACATCACTGATGACACCATCCAGTGAATATGTGTCTTTCTGAAAAATAAATATTAGTGAGTTATGTTTAAATATTTAAATACATATATTAGTGTTTCACTTTGTGTATAAGTGGCTACATGTGTTGATAAGTAGCTACATGCGTATGTATATGGGTTATTTGATATTTTTAGTAGTATCAGTATGAGTGTCTATATGGTTTGGTGGAGGTATTACTTAGCACATAGATGCATGAGTGACTGACTCTTTGTTTGTATGTGTTTTGAAGACAGCATATGTACAGGACTGTATGGGTGGATGAGTGTCTATATGTGTTTGTTAGTGAGTGAATGACTGTCTCACTAGTGTCTTTATCAGTAACTACATATGTTTTAATCTAGTATATATGAATATTGATGTATATAAGTGAGTATATGTGAGAGTAAGAGATTGTAAGATTTCCTGTTTAAATAAGTATGTGTTTCTATAAGTGATTGTTTAAGAGAATAAATATGTGTAATTTTCAGTAGAAGTAAGGTGGAAGTGTGTGTATAACTCTATATTCAAATAAATGGTTGTTCAATAGTTTATTTGCACGTGTGAATATGTGTGTGAGTAACTTTTGGATGAATGTCGGTGTGTAACAGGATGTATAGGTGTATCTCTTCATATGATGAGTGAGTATATGTATGAGTGACTATATAGAACTGTTGGTGAATGAGTGGATGTGTATATAGATAGTGGAAGTACAGAATTGCTTGTTGTAACTGATATAGGTATGTCCATTTTTTAAAAATTTCAGTTTCTATTTTTGAATATGTGTCTCAAGGGTTACTTTACACTGAGAGGAGGTCTGTGACTGTGTCACAAGGATGGTGTCATCAGTGATGTCATGAGTGATGTCACTGACCATGTCATGAGTGATGTAATATGTGATGTCATCAGCAGTGCATTGCACGCGCAAGTTATAGTGAGTCCGACTAACTATAACGTGGGAATTTCAATGGTTTTATATCAGTAAAATTTCCAGCTAACTATAACTGGTGTGAAACCTATGGTTTTTTCAGTGAATATATATATATATATATATATATATATATATTACCTACTGGCTATCGCCAGTAGGTATATATAGTTAGGATTAATTCCCTATGGGATTTTTGAAAATTCTATGTCTAATAACTTTGACGTTTGAGGACAGAATCGGCTGAAATTTTCAGGAAAATGGCACATTTTGTTTCTGAGCAGCCCCTGAAAATTTGGTGGAGTTTCGTCAAGGGGGGGCTGAGAAAAAAGGGGGGTCCTAAAACGCGTTTTTCCCATTCATTTTTCCATAGGGCGGTTGGACTCACTTTTAGCTCGAACGGCTGAATGGATTTGCACGAAACTTGGCAAAATTGTAGGGACTGTTAGCCCGATGTGCCTTTGCTAGGTCTCAATATATGTGCTCCAGTAGTTTTTGAGAAATTAACGTTCAAAACAAGATATATATCTGTAACAGCGCTCCGGGCAGCGATCCGGTCCGCTTACTTTTCGCGAAACGGAACTTTGCGCGCAGAAAGCTGATTGGCTCTCCGGTGTCTGTCAACATTCTAAACAGTCCGGAGCGGCCGCCATCTTATCTCTCGGTAGGATCGAGAGAGAAGAGGTGAAAAACGAAGGGGGAATTTATTGAAAGGGTGCAAGGTATACCCCTCTTGACCCCTTAGGATTGTTGTTGGGGTTATTAAAGGGTCCCGTGGGGAAAATAAAAAAAAAATTATTTTTCACGGTAGAAGCGTTTCCCGGGCCGCGAACTGGGCCGCAAACTGGTAGCGAAACGGGAATTCGCCATTTTGTGCTTCGTTTTAATTGTTTAGAGACAAAAATTATCGCCGCACATCGGCCACAATGCATGAATATCGTTGAAAAGTCAGCGATATTCATGCATTATCCAGCAAATGCTCTTAGCCATGTTATCCACCTTCCATTGGATAACAGAAAGCTGATTGGCTCTCCGGTGTCTGTCAACATTCTAAATAGTCCGGAGCGGCCGCCATCTTATCTCTCGGTAGGATCGAGAGAGAAGGAGAGGTGAAAAACGAAGGGGGAATTTATTGAAAGGGGGCAAGGTATACCCCTCTTGACCCCCTAGGAATGTTGTTGGGGTTATTAAAGGGTCCCGTGGGGAAAATAAAAAAAAAATGATTTTTCACGGTAGAAGCGCTTCACGGGCCGCGAACTGGGCCGCAAACTGGTAGCGAAACGGGAATTCGCCATTTTTTGCTTCGTTTTAATTGTTTAGAGACAAAAATTATCGCCGCACATCGGCCACAATGCATGAATATCTTTGAAAAGTCAGCGATATTCATGCATTATCCAGCAAATGCTCTTAGCCATGTTATCCACCTTCCATTGGATAACATGGCTAAAAACTGCTCTGTGCGCGAGCTTTTTTTTTTTTTTTTTTTTGCTGCGTGACGTTTGTTAACGTTCGATTCGATGGAAATCAGGAAGTGTTGAACACCATTTTGTCACTGCGAGTAAATATTTTGTTATAAATGAATCCTTATTGATAAACATTGTCTGCGCCATCTTGCGTTTTTGTCCAATGCCACAATTTTGTCGTGCACGGCAGCCATTTTAGATGCCTTGACCAGGGCCACTCTCTGCACGCCGCCGATTCTCAGCATGGCTCCCCACCCTCGCACGCATCTCCCCCACGCAATGGTCACCCCCGCTCTCTCTCTCATGCATGGGCCATATACTTCCCCCATCTGCGCTGCTCTTCTCTGAGAATCACACCCTGTGCCCGCTCGACACCTCCCTTTCACCCTATTCACTACCGCACCCTCTGACACTCCTCTTCCTCTGTGTCCGATTGTCCAGGCCGGACCTAGGCTATCACCTAGCCCTGCGGATGTAGTTTATGGCTCCAGCTGTAGAGTATCCAGACATGCCAACCCTCCCGATTCAGGTGTGAGACTACTGATTTCAGTGCTAGTCTTTCGCTTCCCGATTCCTGCAAGGAAAAACCCGGGGGCATATTTCCAACAACTAGCGGTAATTTTTGTCTCTAACTTGTTTAGAGACAATAATTATCGCCGCACTTCGGCGAATTTTATCGCACATAAACCTTGCTATTAGCAAGGTTTATCGCAAATGCGATAAAAAACGGCCGCAATGCATGAATATCGCTGAAAAGTCAGCGATATTCATGCATTAGTCAGCAAATGCTCTTAGCCATGTTATCCACTTCCCATTGAACAAGCGCATGGTCTTTTAAAGATTTGTGAAGTACTCGGGCGGCGGTGTGTGTGTGCCCTCTTTCAGGAGCGGGCGGGGGGGGCACTGCCAGCAATTTGCAGGCCAGGCAGTGTTCAACACGTGCATCACCCTTTCTCTGCCTGCTATTGCGCTCCATGCTTCGGAAAGGTAAGAAAAAGAACGTGCATTTGAGTTTGAAATGTCCGATCTTGTAGCAGTACACTTGCAAAGCCCACACATGACAATAACCCGATTCAAGGCCCCATTCACCCGATTTTTTTAAAAAATATAGTACTCCAAGACAGTTACATTTTAAAACTTTATTAATATTTAAATATAACGAACGCAACAAAAACTGTAAATATATTTAACCATTTTTTGAAATTAACCAGAACTATAACGATAACAACAACAACAACAATAATATAACTTTTATGCCTAAATTACGCAAGCATTTAGCTAATCTGCTAAAGGGGGGAGTCGCCATTTCTTTACAATAATCAATAATGAAAAATCCACATCAATAGGGTTGCCCGTTTTATCGATGCAGCACTATAGTGCAATATACACAGCACCTGGGGTGTCAAGAGTGAACAGGTCTTTCTTTGTTCCTTAAGATGTTATCTCCGAGAATGCTGATGCATTGCTGTCTGTACACTTCTTTGTCAATTCTGTCAAGATGATAACTGCTTTATAAACAGACGATATCTTTGTTTAGTCATTAGTGTTAAGTGTGTCTGAAACTACAGTGCCCTTCTGTTTTTTTTTCTTCAGGCTCTACAGAGTTTTGTGTGTTGTTCTTTTGAGCGACAATTATTCCAGAGGTTTCAGGTTCACTTGTTTTGTTCTGCAGTGAGTTAACAGCTTTAGAGAGTTCATGTTTATTTGCTATGTCCTGCTGTTCGTCAACTGCTTCAGAGACGTCAGCCTCATTTTTTATGTTTCAGTAGATCCTGGACCTGCCCGGCCGCGCCCAAAATGGCGCCGGTGTAAATGGGACTCGTAACTGCTTGTTCTGTACTGGTTGCCCAACCTTGATATCACGAGATACATATGCAGTTTTGAAGCACATGGCGGAGGCTTGTCTGCTGTAGTGGGGCGCCCCTTTATCGTTTCAGTCGCCATTCTGCCCGCTTTTGCTACACTGTGCCTTTTCCGCCATTCAGCTGTTTAGCGCCCGCTCTTACGGCTACAGCGTCTCGCTCACCATGTAGTTGAGTTGCTCCCACTCTTGCGGTGCAGCGGTAGGCGGCTGCCACAGGACTCTTAAAATGGCGGCCGGCTCTTCGGATTTGGGCCTGGTCCAGTAAAATGGCCCTGGGACACCTTGGAACTCGGACGCTTGTCTGCCAGGGCTTGGGTTCCATTCTCGAAAGCGTCCCCTCAGCCTTGAAGATTGTACAAAAGTCTTGGGGGCCCTCGACTCCCGCAGGTTTCCGGTGGGGAGCGGCTGCCATGATTGCTTGTGGAATGGCCACGATGGAGCTACGAGATGGTGGTGCTCTCATGGTGACGCCAGCTTCAGTCTGAAACATCCAGAAACAAGGTGGGGCTTTCATCGTTTGGGGAAAAAAAAATGTTTTAATCCAATGAAAAGTGTTATTTTTAGGTCACATGACCTAGTCTTACATAATTAGGAAAAGAAAAGTAAAATGAACCAATGAAAAGTTTTATTAACAAGTCACATGACCTGTTATGCTTACGTTACGCGCTGCGCGGCGCGCTCTGGATCGTTTCCGGGAAGCTGCGCCTTGCGCACCGGAGCACTTCCGGGTGCGCTAACGCGTCGCGTCATATGACGCATTACGCGACAATGCAGGTGCAGAATATAGTCAAAATGTCTCCACCAACCAGCGGTCGGAATTCCACCGCTTTCAGCAGTCCAAAAAGTTCGGTCAAATCTTAAGAGCGGGAGCAACTCAACTACATGGTGAGCGAGACGTTGTAGTCGCAAGAGCGAGCGGTAAACAGCTGAATGGCGGAAGAGGCACAGAGTACCAAAAGCGGGCGGAATGGCAACTAAAACGGTAAAGGGGCGCCCTACGACAGCGTGTCTTCAGGTGAAACGGATTGTGGGACAAGGTCCAGAATGAAAGATTCTTCAAAAGGGAAAAAATTCCGCCGGACCCCGGGAGCCGGCCGCCTATGCCGGGGGCGATCTCAGGCCTCACCAGGGCAACACGACTTGGGGAGGGGGCAGGAGCCAAGCGCCCCCTCTCAGTCCGCGCCATCTCACCGCCCCTCGGGGGCCTCCGTCAAGCGGTTTAGGGAGGCACCGTATCACATTGTTTTCCAATGCAGTCAGGTCCACAAATGGACCCCACTTACTTTGAATAGTGAAGCTGCAGCAGGTGCAAATAAGGTTTAAACAGTGTTACAAGAGCTGCTTAGAACTCTGAAGTATGGCACTCAACAACCAGGACTTATGCCATTTATGTAAGGCAGTGACATGGAAGCAACTCAGGGACAAAAAGCATGAACGAACATTCACGTATGAAAATCTTATTTGGAGAAGGGGTAGAATCCAAACGCCCCCTGCCAGTTCGCGCCACTACACCGTATGTGGAAAATCTGAAGCCATCATTCTACAAACTCTCAACGCTTGTTATCAGTGCATGACTTTCATGCTCGATCGATTGAGCTAGCCGGATCGGGCAATAAAAAGTATAAAATAGTTATGTAAATAGTTATTTAATAAAATGTTTTACTCTGTTTCTTTGGTGGTGTGTTGTGTATATTTATAATATTTGCATAGGGTTTGCCGTTATTTTGGGCGGTGTGGGTGGCGGAGTCGAGCTGTTTTGCAGCCCTCATGGTGTGGAGCTCAATTCATTTCACTATTTTCGTATTTCTCATGAAGGGTTATTCCTAATGTTTGTATTTTACCGAGGTTAAAAAGAGATCGAATTAGTGGTCTACTGATTTTGCTCGATTACTTTTATTTTTTTACACGATTTTTCACTATCTGCAAAGACTAAACAGAGTATTGCGACTTTGTGCTTGTTTGTAAATAGAGAATGATCCAAAGAGAACCAATTGTAAAACAGTAAATGCTTGGATAATAATTAATCAAATGGAGAGACAAGCAGGTACGACGGATTACAACAGGGGTAAAGGTCTGAGTTAACTACCGTTCACTATCTGCAAAGAGAGAGTACTACTAAGAGAAAAGAGGGGAGTGGGGGGGGGGCAGCGTTCAAAGCACATCAGCGTGCATAAACACGAAAACGTTTTTACCTATCACGTACTTGACATTTGACAGCTTTTGATATTTGCTATTAAAAAACCATTGAAATTCACAGAAAAAACCATAGGTTATACTCCATATATAGTTAGGAATTTGCATTTACAAAACCTTGAAAATTCAATGAAAAAACCATTGGTTTTAGGCCATATATAGTTAGGGATTTGCATTTAGAAAACCTTATTTTACTCGCATAAAACCATTGAAATTCCATATATAGTTATAAGCGCTAACTATATATCGCGCACCCGCAATCCACTGCTGATGATGTCACATATTACATCATTCATGACATGGTTAGTGACATCACTGATGACATCACTGATGACACCTCAAATGACATCACTGATGACATCACTGATAACATCTCATTTGACATGACTGATCACATCACTGATGATATCATTCATGTGATAATACCATGAACCTCTTCAGACTCTAATATAACCTTAGATACAATCAGTGTAAACAGACAGTCACTCATCCATGGAGTTACTCACACACCTAGTCAGTTATGCCAAAAATCAATCACACCTCCATTTTCTCAACTATACAGTTATACACACCTTACTTATTCAAACATATACTAACACATATTTACTTTACTCTCTTATACAATCTCTGATACATGTTCACAATGATCCATACAGCCACTCACACATTCACTAGCTCTTATGCACAGTTATTTATAGATGTCAACTCTCACATGTACTGTGTTTTACATATGTACTTAATTTGACATGTAGCACTGAGATATCCATTCACTCACTAATACACTCATGCACAGTCAACCGCCCATACAGCTGTTTCCACATGCACTTTTGAATCTATACATATAGTGAATCAACTACTCACACATCTATGTACAGAGTCACACACCTCCCAGCCACCCATACACACACACTCAGTTTCCCATACAAATACTTGGACAACCAATCAATAACCCATACAGTTACTCATATAGCTACTGATCAACATATGCAGCAGTTTGTAGAACAACAGATATAATGATGCACAAATTAAAACAGTTTAGTCACTAACCCATGCACTCAGTGAGACACATTTAATCACTCACTCATACAGTCAGTCTTGCACCTACTAAATCCTTCATCCAGACACTTATACATCCACTCATTCTTCAATATGTAAAACATATTTTAACTTTACAGAAACATACAGTCACTGGATGTTGTAATCAGTGATGTCATCAGTGATGTCATTTGAGATGTCATCAGTGATGTCATCAGTGATGTCACTAACCATGTCATGAATGATGTAATATGTGACATCATCAGCAGTGGATTGCGGGTGCGCGATATATAGTTAGCGCTTATAACTATATATGGAATTTCAATGGTTTTATGCGAGTAAAATAAGGTTTTCTAAATGCAAATCCCTAACTATATATGGCCTAAAACCAATGGTTTTTTCATTGAATATATATATATATATATATATATTACCTACTGGCGGTCGCCAGTAGGTAGTGGCGACCGCCAGTAGGTAATATATATATATTATATATATATATATATATATATATATATATATATATATATATATATATATATATATATATATATATATATATATATATATATATATATATATATATTACCTACTGGCGGTCGCCAGTAGGTAGTTATAGTTAGGATTGTTTTCCATTGGAAATCCTCAACATTCTATTTGGAATAACTTTAGCCCTGGTGGATGAATCTTTGTGAATTTCTCAAAGAAGATGGCTCGGTATGCTGCGCTCCTTTCCTGAAAGTTTGGGGGGGATTGGTCAAGTGGGGGCTGAGATATAAGGGGGGTCCCAAAACGTGTTTTCTCCATGTTATTTTCCATAGGACCTTTAGACTCGGCTACAGGTCGAACGGCTGAATGGATTTATACGAAATTTGGAAAAACTGTAGAGTCCTGTTCGCAGATTACGCTTTATTTGGAATGGTGTAAATCCGTTCGGTAGTTGTTGAGAAAATTAAAGTTAAAGTCAATTATATATCTATAGGCGCGCACACGTGCGCGCACCCAAGCGGCTGCGCGTGAGCGGAATTTTTTTTTGCTGCGTGACGTCTGTTAATGTTCGATTCGAAAGAAATCAGGAAGTTTTGTCCGCCATTTTGTCACTGCGAGTAAATATATTGTGCATTTCAAAGCGTTGAAACATGGAAAGGGGAGAAGGTAGAGATTGTCTTGCTGCGTAGGTTTTCTCAGGGTGTGCAGTAAGGCCCTTAAACGCGAAAATATATATTTTTTTTCCGGAAAAAAATAGCGGGGTGCACGCACCAGGTCGCGCACACCTATTAACGAGAGTGTGAAAATGGAGATAAATCAGAAGTTTGAGTGCTTAGATATGAGGTGGCTCTGAAAAGAGCCCTTGTGTTAATTGAGTGTTTTCTGCATTTATAAGTAAGTACCGATGCAGAGCCTCATGTTGCAGAGGAAGATTCTGTTTCCCTCATTCGTCAAATGAACACCGTCTCTCCTATAGACGTCTTGCATGTGGTATCGCAAGTTGTTGTGGTAAATAGAACCCATGCTATAATCTCTGAGGAACGCAGAAACAGATTTATTTACATGTCTCCTTGCTTTCTCAAATTGTGCACAATGTTGATTGGACCAATTCCATTTCTGTCTTTGGCATATATTGGAATATACCAAGGCAGATCGAGGAAAAAGTGTCATCAATTGTCGAAAGGTGTCTTTTAGAAGCATTTCCAGACCTACCCCAGTGATTGTGCCTAGATCGTTCCCACCACAGTGCACAATTATAAGGTCTAGTTCTGGGAGATGCATAAAAGTTTTCACCAATGGAATCAATTGGTGACATTTCAATCCTCTTTTGGCAATCCATGTTATGTGTACATTTGGTAAGCCGAGGTTGCAAATTCATCTGCTTACTGCATATTTTTCACTCCAGTGAATATAACTGTGTCCTATTAGCCAGACCTTCATTTTCAAGGGATTTGTAGTCGTCCTCCGTTCGGTTCTGGAAGTGGAATGGTAGTTAGAAGTTGAAATTCTAAATAAAAAAAAAGGAAGAGGCTGGGTGTGGTTAAAAAAATAAAAATGATTGGTTGATTATAATAAGTGGAGATTGAAGAGTACGTTGCATGTTAATGTTTATGTTAAACGAAAAGTACTATTGGGTGTGAAAAAAAAGACATGTAACAGAGTTGTGGATTGGCAGGTGTTTCTGGAGGGAAAACAGTCTTCTTAGTTTGCTGTAGAACGTTGAGACATGAACTTTTGACCTGTGCCTTCAGCAAGGTGCAGAATGAGGTGTTACCATGGAAACAGCCGGAGATGGCAGTTGGTGATGGGTGTCTCTCACGTGAGTCTGAAAATATTGTGAAGGACAACCAATTGAAATGTAAATTTGATTTTACAATTTTGCGTGAGGAAATGTGATTGGCTGAAGAGAGTTATATGAGTGTGTATTGACTGGATATCTGTGCCATTGAATTTTGGTTGCAGTGATAGAAGCAATATTCAGAGTTCCGCTAACAAATATCTGTTTTGTGACTTTCACTGTTCTACATCATTCAAAGCATTGGTAAAGGTAAGTGCGTAACTGTTTGTTTTGTCATGTACCGTATAATATAGTTTAATCAGAAACAATGATTGATTTTCCATGTAAAAACTAATTTATGGCTGTCATAATGTGTTGTATTTCTAAAAGTAATTTCTTCCATTTAAATGTTGAATACGCAGTAAAAAATATTTTTAATATAGAGTAATTATTTTTGAAATTTTGAAGCGTTTATATATAATGAGAGAAGTTGTTGAGGAAATGAAGAAATGATATTAGCAGAGACACAGATAATGCAGAAAGAGAGAGAAATGGTAAATTACTAGTGATACCGTTGTGAAAAAATGGTAATGGTTAATGAATTCGTAAACTTTTTGTCAGTCGACAAAATTCCAGGCTGGTTGGTGGCCGTGGCCTGCACTGGTGGGGGTGGGGCGAGAGGGACGGGGAAGGGGGCTAAAGTGGTAATGATTAAGGTATTCACAAAGTTTCTGTTAGACGTCAAAATTATAGTGCGGTTTCTGGTCGTCGTTTGCACTGGTGGGGTGAGGGAGGTGGTCGAGTGAAATAAAATGAAAAGTTTTGACCATGAGGTTGTATAGAGATTTGTGTAGTAAATGTGTTCGTACATTGAGGTTGGAAACGGAGCATAAAAATATCTCTCTCAGTTCTGATGTTTGACTGCATCTTCATGTCTCTTCTGTTTTCCATCTCCGTTGCACTGTGTTATCTTATTGTCTGTGTGTTTGCCTTCAATCCGGGCTGAGGAAGTTTGCTGTGGAGGCACACACAGATAGTCCTATCAAAGTGATTGGAACGTTTTCAAAAAAATAATTTTATAATTGCATTTGTATTTTTAAAGCGCTACTAAATGTTTTCTTTCACAATTACCGCTTGGTTGCTTTCTCAGAGCAGAGGGTATGTCGTATTTCACTCTTTGGTGCCTCTGCATCTGAGTCTGTTCTCTGGTGGCTGGCGGAGAACTGTTTGTTATTGTGGAGATGAAAGGGTGATAAGGAGAGAAATACGACATAGCGTTTGGCCTGTAGAAGCGTGGGAGCAGTGATTAAGTCTGAGTGAAGCGGAACTGTGGCGGTGCTTGGTAACAGTAAAAAAAAAAAATTAACAGTGGTATAACTGTCTGTACGGTGTGCGACCTACTAAGAAAGAGTTCACGGGCCGTAATTGGCTTGCAGGTTCTAGTATCAGTAAGTGAGGTCGAGAAAAGAAAACATTCAGGGCCTTATTTATGAAGGCCTTGCGCCACCGGTGCGTCACTTTTTCTCATTTTAAAAAATGAGGCACCGGCGGCGGAAGGTCTTCATAAATAAGGTCCTCAGTGTCTACAGTTAAGGTTATGTGGAACCCATGAATAGTTTTTCAATATGAAATCATTTCAGTTGAGATTATGGATTAAAAGAGAAACCGTGAATATTTGAAATGTTTATTTAGAAATGTACTGTTTTAAAGGCAAATCATTATGTAATATGATTACAGAAATTGCAAAAAACACAGTAATTGGTATTGTCAGTAGTACATGGAATACAAACGCTATAGTTGAAGAAAAATGAATATAGTTGGAAAAAAACATTGTACACTCTTATAAGGAAGTATATTATATTTTAATAAGTGGAAGAAGGTCTCTGGCCTTTCAGTTTAGGAACGATATATGAAAATGCAAGTGGTTATATATCATTACTTTATCAATCAGCTGTCTACATGGGAAGCACTATCAAGTTTGTGTTATGTCAGTGTGTGAGGGAAAAAAAAGGCGCCAAAAGCGACAAAATGGTGAGAGGTGCATGTATGTAATCTGTTGGATGCTGCGCAAATCACTATTGAGGAGAACTACTGTATTGAGATATCTTTTGAAGGTTGCAGTATTGCATTTGAAATACAGCACTAGTAATAATGGAAATATTGTTGAAAGAACATATTTTTCTGTAAAGTTTTTTAAAAACATAATTTTATAGCAAATTAAAGGAGTAGAGGCGTGTGAGGCGGAAATAAGCAGTTGAGATGCGAAATGGCGTTTACAGTTATAAAAAACTCGTTTAAAATTTACACATTAATTAGGGTACGAGTAGCCTATATTAGCGAGTTTTGCATTGAGTATGTTTGAAATAACCTTAGATAAGATATGCAATAGAATTGTTGAGATTACACTGTAAAAAAATAAAGTTGAAATTTGAGTAGCTGAAGGAACAAATGTAGTTCATATAAAAGACCAAAATTTAGCCAGCACGAAATCATAATGTCCACTGTTAGTAAAGCCAATAGGTCTGTTCTTCAAAAGAAAATATGGAAAAGAACGTGAAGAATATAGAGCAGCAAAAGGAAATGAGGACGTCAATGGCTTATATAAGAGTTATTTATGCATTGTTTAGGCAAAATAGGTAGCTTCTGCTTCTAACAGGAAATCACTTTTATCATTTGAAAGTATGTCAGCTATCCAATGGAATAGAGTAAAGTAGTACTCATGATCTGTTAAAATCGGAGCCTCTTTTATTATCAGAGGGTAGCTCGGTGGGTTTTCGATGTAGTTCTCTGTTAGGAAGAGTTAACCGTCCATTGTGTAGGCAAAATAGGTAGCAAGTGCTTGTAACAAGAAATCACTGTTATTATCTGAAAACATGTCAGCCATCCAATTGAGAAGATGAAAGGAGCATTCATGATCTGTCATTATTGGAGTGTCTTTTACCATCATAGGGCAGCTCGGTGGGTTTTCGATGTAGCTCTGTGTTAGGAAGTATTGCGCCGCTGCGAATATATTCCAATGACCCAGAACTCCTTGTATCGCTGCAAAGGCCATAATCCCTCCGTCGGAACAAAGCTGTTCATGATCAATTAACGGATTCATGAGGTGATTGTAATTCGCTTCAGGAGGAACCAAATTGCAGAGACATAAATCCAGGGCCCACGTGAAATCACAGCTGAAGCAATGAAATATAGGCTGCACACAAGTGAAATACGAATATAGAAATGATAATCAATATGAAGTATTCAAAGTTGAGAGTGTTAAGGTGCCGTAGTACAGAAGCATTCTCTGTCGAAATAGTTGTATGTGGTCCGGCTCGTTTGCGAAGGCAGGAGGGACATCCATTTTGAATTTACCAAGGTGGTAAAGGAAACGGCGCAGTACTGCCGGTCGTATAGGAATTCCACAGAATTAGGTCGCCGGCTATGCAGTGGAGAGGAGCATAATGACTTGATAAATTTTCTAGGAGTTTAGTCATTTAAATATTGCTAAGGAGTTTGCCACGGAAATATGTATCCATTTTCAGAAGTTTATTATATTAAGGATATATATTAACATGGTGGCTCTTGGTGTTTTGTGGTTCTGTGCAAGTGTACTGCTTGCATGTGTATAATGCTGGCCCTGTAGTTTTTCTCTATGGACATGGGGCCTTATTTATGACGGCTTTGCGTCACCCGTGCGTCACTTTTCCCATGGTAAAAGTGACGCAGTGGCGGCGCAATATTTTAATAAATAAGGCTTTTTTTGTTTTGTGACTTGGCCTTTTACTTTTGAAAGCCTACTGTTGTAGGTGCATGAATTTTAACATGGGGAAAAGTGACATATCTGTGGCACAATGCTTTTATAAATGAGAAATGTTGTATTTATTTTTAATGGAGAGTATTTTGGGAATCTTATTACTTATGCTTGTTCAATGCTATAATGATTGTATATTGTGTAGGAAATACGTTTGTAATAAGTTAATACAATTTTATTTTTTCCATTTTTAGAGTGTTTGGTGCCTGTAAGGATCAACCTGTTGAAGTTATATATTGAGAGTATATATTCTTTTTTTCAGGTGAGTTCCTTTTTATGCTTTGGCAATTTCTGTGGGTGGTGATGAAAATAATAAAGAATAATTTGTAAATGTTTTGAACATGATTTTATCTTAACTTTTTCACATGTGGTTCTATCTGCTTATAGTACATATGTTTTTTGAGATGTTCTCCATTGACAGTTCAAATTATGTTTTAATGAGCTTGGGATATGTGATCTTTTGCAAGGAGTTGAGATTTAGAAACCATTGGAGTATAATTCTTGTTCAGGTTTGTTTTAATAATACTTGTGAAGTGCTCATTATTTTTAAAATCTTGCTGTATTATGTTTGGCAGTGTTCCATTTTTAATTACAGAGAGGTATTATGATATGGATCTAAATTTAATGCTCATTTTCCTGCATGTCTGTGAATATACTATGTATAGGCACTTTTTTAAATATTAATGTAGAGTTTTATTATGAGGTGGTTGTTCATGGTAAGTATGACATTTTGCATATGCTAAGGAATTGACATGGTGAGTATGCTGTTGTAACATAAATGGAACTGTCTCTGTGGGAAGTAGTAATCTGTAAAGTGAATTAAATGGTTTGTATAGTGTGATCTTTTTCTTTAGAGTGCATATATTTATATTGCACATTGTAGTGATGAAATAAAAGAAATGGGTCTCTAAAAATTATTATACAGGTAATATATATTTCAACTATGTAGAAAATCTAAAAATAAATTTTACAGTGAAATGTCTTTTATCAACAGTAATTATTTAATTTTAAAAAAAGCACAGTGTCAATGTTTAGAGTTATATTGCCAATTTCTTTTTCAAAACAAGAGGAATGTGGTATCTTACAAATTATAGAGTTAATAAGTTAGAGATTATAAAATTATCTGTAGTTTAAAAATTAGTAAAGGTAGTTTTCAATTATACACTTATGGACAAAGATATAATTTAGTCTTTATATTTTTTTAAAAGGAAAAAGAAGAATTTATTGAAAAAAATACAATGGAAATTTTTTGGGTGTGGAGCCCTCACCGCGTACGGAACGAAAAGAAACTGTCCGTGTGTAACATAGATCCAGATCACTTCCTTTTTTTTCTGCAGTACAGGCTGTAATTAAATCTATATGCTGCGACTTGCCTGCCGACTGGTCGGAGGGGCTTCATCGACCGGGAAAGCCTGGAACATCGGCTTCTTTCGCCTTCTCTGCCGGGAGTGGTGCTGGGCGGGTCCTGGTCTACTCCCTGCGTTTTCTACACAGCTGCGGGAGGACTGCGGAGGCAGAGAAGACCGGACAGCACACCCCGCTCTGCTGCGAGCAACCGGCGAAAATACAACGGCACACACATCGCTGGGTTTGAGTCTCTCTGCGGCTGCCGTGCAGATGACAACACGGCAACACCCCCGGTCCACCCGAACTACCAGAGCGGGTAAAGCGGCGAAGACCGACGAACCAGGTATGTCAGTCGGCGAGATCAAAACAATGACGGGGGGCTCGGCTGCCAAATTGAAAATCGCTGCAGGGCCTGCGGGTCTCACAGGCACTCCCCCTTTAGTGGATGCTACTAGCAAAAGCGGCAAAGGTGGCAAAAGCACAGAGGGCGCCGAGGGAGAGAAACAGGCACACGATGTAGCTTTCAATGAGCACAGTACGACAGCGCCCTCTAGTGAGGAAATCACGCCAGGGGTTTTGGCCAAGAAAAACGCTAATTTTATCTCTCCAGATAACACAACTGCAAGTTTTGGTCATACTAAAGAGAAGGTTGCAAACAAAAAGACTACAGACTGTACAGATAAGGTGGGCACCAATACAGCTGATATCCCTGTACACGCTGCCACCGCTGCCCCTGAGCTCAGCGCTACCATATATATCGATCCTATCTCTACAACCAGCTATGGCCTCTCTAACATGGAGGAGAATGTCAATAACAATCTGGCATTTACATCTAATGCGTCTGAAGCTACTACGGATAAGGATACGGATAAAGAACAAGAGATAGTGATAGAGACTAACAGATTAACTTGTAGCCCATCTCCTGTTTTGACAACCATGTCCAGTAACTTAGAGGACGACAATGAAACCAGAGGATCTGAGTGTGTGTTAAATGAGGAAAGAGTTGAAGAAAACTCAAATCAAGAATACGAAGAGCTATCCGAAGAAAGTGAACAAGAAGCGGAAACTAGGAACAATACCGGTCGAGCTATGGACTCAAGAAAATCTAAACTAAAAGTTAAGGCTAGACAAAAATCCACTACCCGTAAACTACTGAGCAAAGACACTAATGCAAATAAAAAAGGGCGCAAGGCCCTTATCGATGATAGCCCGCTGAGGAGGTGGATTAAATCCAAGGGAGGAGTCAAGGGCATGGCCCTAAGACTATCCGGCGCAAGCCCTGATGGAGACCTGAATTTGCAAAACAGGGAAGCACTTCCCGGAGGCGAGAACGCAGAGCATGTGGAATCTGATAGTCAGTCTAATGAAACACTAATGGGTCTATCAATTACACCAACCAAATTTGGACCAAACACTGGATTAACTACTGCTATGACTGTCGATACTGATGACAACTCAAAAATACCGCCTTGTGAACCTTCTACCTCCCACGCCGCCAATAACTTGGAGACCAGCAAGCCTACTAACACACTTACTCTGACACCAACAGTAAATTCTGAAATAAGGCCAACATTGATAGAAAATAATTTGGAACCATACCAGCTAGAAGCTTTGAATAGCTCAACGGGAACAAAGGGAATAATACCTATCAATACTAACCAGACTTCTCAGGTCACTAACCATTTGGCTACACAAACTACAACGCCAATACTAGATGAGGAGGCATCACATCAGCAAAATCATATTTCGATGGATTTAATAATGCAAACTCTCATCGCTCAGAGGCAGGAGAGCCACCAACAACACCTCCAGCTGAGAGATGACAATATAAAACTACAGGCTTCTATGAGCGAAATGTGTCAGAAACTTGGCGGGGTTACACAAGAGATGGAGGATCTGAAACAACGAGTCGTGACAGTTGAAGAAGAGACTTCACGCTCACAGTCAACTACGAGAAACCACTCTTCCCGCATTTCTCAACTAGAGTCCAAAGTCGAGGATTTGGAGAATAGAGCTCGCCGACATAACCTCAGACTGTTTGGTATACAGGAAGGCGCTGAGGGGGGCGACCCTCGTGCCTTCGTAGTGAAACTTTTTGAAAAAGCCTTCAGCGACCTATCAGATTGGGATTGGGACTCTCAATTACAGCGTGTTCATAGATTGCCTTCTTTTCAAAAAAGCCAGAATAGCAAATTCCCTAGACCTATAATGATATATTTTGGTAACTTCCTACTGAGGCAGGCTGTTGCTCTCAAAGCCAAAATCAATAGCCCTGTCACCGTAGGCAACTTTACTTTCTTCGTCCGCTCAGATCTCTGTAAGGCTACAATGGATCGACGTTGGGAACTGCGTAAATTCATCGATCCTTTTAAAGCTATCGGCTGTACAGTCTATCTGCAAGAACCTGCACGCCTCAAAGTTATCAGGGGTGGACAATCTCTATTTCTTACTGAACCGGAAGAGGCAACCAAAAATCTAGAGAAATGGACAAGGGAAAAAGAATAAGGGGAAAAGAATATGAACTATGCAAGATAGAAAGTTACAAGACATAACCTCTCTTCTTCTTGACAATTAGAGCAATCTGCAAATTAATTAGAATCCAATATAGCCACTGACATCACGTCTGAAACATGAAACTCTTATTTCCCTATTTTTCTTTTCTGATCCTATATATTCTATCTCACTATCTCACTATCAAGGGGGTGACAAAAGAAAAAAAACATACTCACTATGAGTAACTTTTGCGGTGGGGGAAGGACTCCATGCTCACGACTCCACTACGCTGCCCTATCAGCGGCAGCCAAGATAGAGGGGAGCTTCCCTTCGGGGGCATCAAGGCCAAGGGGGTGGGAGGGTGGAAAGAAGCCATCTGGGTGGGTTGGGCAAAAAAAAGGGGACATTTTTTTTATTGCAAGAACAAGAAATGTATTAAAAGTTGTAACAAGGAAAAAAAAAAAAAAAAAAAAAAAAAAATAATAATATATAAAAAAAAAAAAAAAAGGAAATTTTTTGGGTGCATTTTGAAATTATAAATGAACTGATGGAGGAAATATTAGACGTGGTTGTTGGAGAGGAAGAAGATGAAAATGACTATTTTATGGACATTTCATTAGATTCAGCATATTTAGAGCTGATAGAAGAGGAGGACAATGGACTTGAAGAAGTCCCTGATGAACTGATGTTAGAAGTTCTTTTAAATTATGAACTTTTAAATAAATAAAAAAAGTGATAGCAAACCATTCGTGATGATAGTTTTCTTGATATATTCGTCGATGAAGTGCTTCATGAGAGTGATAAGATATGTTCTCATGAAGTGTAAAAGAGATTGTAGAAAAAAAGATTAAAACACTTATGATGACCAATAGTTTTTGAAAAAAGTGTACTGTTTGTATGCTTTTAAAACATTTTAAAAAAATTGTCTATGAAGTTTAAAGAAATATACAGTGTGATAAATTTACAAGGAAAATTCACTACAGGATTTACTACTTTGTTCAGAGATTTTCTGTTATTATGTGTATTTTATTAAAAAATGAATGTGTGGTTTTTATTTGTACGGTATATGCTAGTACTAAACTATAATATTTGTTATTTTTGTGTCTTACAGGTTCACAATCTCATCAAAATTTTAAATTAAGATGCCGACCAGAATTGAAAAAAAGAAACTCTACAAACGGACGTACAGTTTAAAGAAGAAAAGTACAGAATTATTTTCAAAGACTGAGAGGACGGATACAAAGAAAAGTACTCCTGGTAAGCAAACTAAAAAGTTTTTCAAAAGCATTTTGGGAAGGAAAAATGTAAATATTGAAGTTCAGAAGGAGAAAACGATTTCATCATCTAAAAGGAGAACAGGAGTTAAACAAACTACTATTACTGGAATTTGGAAAGATGAAAGTCAGTACAGTAAAACCCGGACCGATCAATTTAGCCAAATCAGGAAGCGTATGTTTTACAACAGAGTCGTTGCGAATTTATTACAAAAGGAAAAAGTTTCTAAAAAAAGATCTGTTTTTCTTAAAAAAAAAATATATAGAGGCTTTTGTTGAGCGTGCATTTGAGACAAAACGAAAGTTATTTATTTTAATACTTAATAGAATAAATATTTTAAATAAGGCGATTCGAGTTTTCAAAAGTAAAAGTAAATGGAAGAGACATATAAATAGGAGTAATTTTTGTAAAGTGTTTTCTGGGAAGTGGATGCATACTTCAACTTCTGAGCCATTTTTTAATGAAGAGAGTTACTTTCAAAGTAACGATCTGTTGCATGCAGTTGACACCACAGGTCGAGCGTATGAGGTGAAGGATGGTTGTGTTATTGAGAAAGAGAAAATTGTGGTTAGAAATGCAGAAGATGTTATGGCTAGAGAAACTTTAGAGGGACGTCCTAATGCTCCTGTTTACAGTTGGAATTGTAGTAGTATTTGTAGTGTACGACAGGATTCAATTGATTTCTTTCGCAATTTCTTACGTAAGTACACTAAAGAAAGTCTAAAGAAAAGAATTAAAATGTTGCAAGAATTAGATGAATGCAGAGTGCGCGAGAAAATAGGTCTGCAAGGCCATTCTCTGGCTTGTCTCTCTAAAAAAATATGCCAGAGTGTGTTTCATCACTTCAGGATGTTAGCAGTGCATCACACTAAAATGAGAAAATTAGTGAGAAAGTTTTACTATGCAAAAAGTCCAGCACTTAAACTTAAACAGTTAAATAGTGCTCTTTTGTATGGATGTGAATTAGATGTTAAGAAGATTTGTGCAGAAATTGAGGTAAGTTATTTTGGTCCCGAGGAAGATAATGCAGAAGGTGATATAATTATAGAAGGAAATGTGTTAGAAAATGTTGGGAATGTAAATATTGAAAATTTTGAACAAGAAATAATAAAGTTTAAGGTAATTGCAGGTGAGAAACCAAATTTTTCTTGTGTCTGTTGCCGACGCATTCATTACAAAAGTCAAACGAGGTTAGTTGATTTATATTTAAAAAGTGAAGATGAAAGTAATGGTCAATGGAAAGATTTTGCAACTTATTTGTTGGTGGAAAACTATTTTGATTTGGGTTTTGAGCAACGTGTTTGTAAATATTGTTATAATAAATTAGATGAAAATAAAATGCCTGCTAGAGCTGTTCACAATAATCTAGAGTTGGTAAATATTCCATCTGAATTGATGAATTTAAATACTTATGAGACGATTCTGATTCAATGTGTACATCCTTTTCAGGCTATTGTTCGAATGGAGCCTAAGACTGGTAAATCAAATCCTTCAGACTTACTAAGAGGTTTAAAGGGTAGAGTTGTGTATTTGCCTCTTGATCTTAAAAAAAATATGGAAACAATTGGTGTTGAAAATATAGAAGAGGAACCTCTAGTTATTCTAGTGAATGGTGTACCTACAAAGAGTAAGAAAATCTGGCAAGATTTAGTGGATGTTAGGAATGTGAAAAAGGCAACGTTGTATTTAGTGCAAAATAATAAGTATTACAAAGATGTATACGTAGAACAAGAAGATGTAAGTGAAGAAGAGGATAGTGATTTGTGTAGTGGACAAATTGAAAAATTTGATGTATCTAGATCTGAAGAAATTTATGAACATTACAGTGTTCATCCACTGCATTCCAAAGAAGCAATAGGGAATGCTAATGAATTATTTCAGATGAAAAAGGCGAAAGGAAATCCTATTAGTGTCTGGGAAGAAAGTTTGGAAGGTCGTTGTTTTCCACGGTTATTTCCTACAGGTGAAGGTACACGATATGATGATCGACCTATGCAGATTCCTGCATCTGAGTACCGGACAACAAGATTATATGCAGAAGATCCAAGGTTTCGCCAATGCATTCCATATCTGTTTCATCTTCTGTTTGAGAGTGACTTATCTGGTCTGTCTTATGCAGTAAATCATATCTTAAAAAGTGGTGTACATCTGCAAAATATTTCAGCAAAGGAATTTATGGATAGAGTGCATCAGAAAGATAGTGTTTTGGATTCTCATTTAATTAATTTAATGGCTTGTCAGCGGGGTACTAATGAGTATTGGTACCGTCGTCATGGAGATTTGAAGTGCATGCTCAGAAACTTAGGAGCACCAACATGGTTTTTAACTCTAAGCTGTGCAGAGTATGCTTGGGAAGATTTAATTGAATTTCTTCGGGAGGCGAATGCAAACATAGAAAATATAAACTACAAGACACCTGGAGAACTGTGTTCATTAGATCCAGTTAATGTTTGCAGGTATTTTAATCATAGATTTGAAGCTATGATGTCTTTCATTACTAACAAGAAAAATCCGCCTCTTGGTGAAGTACTGGATTTCTTTTGGAGAAAAGAATATCAAGCAAGAGGTGCTCCTCATATTCATATGCTGCTATGGATCAAGGATGCTCCTAAATTTGGAATAGACTCGGATGAGACTGTACTGTCTTTTATTGAACAGTATGCCACTTGTGACATACCTAATAGTACCACTGATGAGGACTTAAGAGGAAAAGTGTTACGTTTTCAAAGTCATCACTGTGGAAAATATTGTCGGCGAAAATTCAAATCAAAGAGCAAATTTTACACCAAATGTCGCTTTGGATTTGCACTACCGGTACTTTCAAAAGGAAGAGTCAACAATTTGATGTCATGTTTGCGACATAATATCAGAAGGAGGTCACCTAAAAATACGTACAATTTAAGAAGAGGTGAAGAATCGAAATATATTAATGACTATAACCCAGTCATTTTGTCCATGTGGAATGCTAACATGGACATACAATATGTTGCAGACAACTCTATTGCTGTGGCTCGATATGTAACGTCTTACATCACGAAATCTAAAAAGACGGAACTGAAGGAGATGTGGGAAGACATTTCTCATGAAAAGAGCCTGAGCAAGAAATTATATACGTACAGTTTGAAGATGCTGTCTCATCGAGAAATTGGAGCATATGAATGTTGTGACAGATTATCATCAGCAAGTCTTTATGCGAAATCAAGGACTATTCTCTGGGTGAGTTTGGGCCTAGCAGAAACACGAAACCGTGTTCTGAAACCTGTGCAAGAAATTGAGTACTTAGCCCAGAAAGAACCAAACAGTACAGATATTTTGAAAACAAATATGTTGGATACATACTATCCAAATAGAAGTACTGTGCTTGAAAACATTTGTCTGTATGAAATACTTCACTTTTAAGAGAAATGTTACCGAGAATATTGATAAAGGTGTACATGCTGTAATTGGACATGAAGGATGTCTGGTAAAACAAAGAAAAGGACACTTGATAAATCATCGGAAACTGAGTTGCGAAACACCTGATAAAAGAGAATTTTACTATTTTGCTCTTTTGCAACTCTTTAAACCATGGCGTAGAGAAGAGGAACTACTTGGAGACTTTGATAGTTATGAAGATTCATTCAACGCATCTAAAAGTAGTATTGAATGTCCTGTTTTCAGCAAATATCTCCAAATGTTGAATGACGAAATAGAGCAAGAAGCGACAATTGCAGCAGAGATTGCTAGAGATAGTTCACAAGGTAGTCAAAGTTCGGCATCATTAAGTCAAGATCCACTGGGACAACCAATTATTCAAAATGAAGCAGCCACCACCATGGATGAGGTGGAAAGCGCAATGCAGCAAGGTCAAGAGGAAGTAATCGACTTAGAAGAATTAAAGAAGCAGTTTAATGTTGAGCAAAGACAGATATATGATGAAGTGACAGAGCACATTGAGAATGGCTTTCGTCATGAGAGAAAAGATTGCTCATGTATGTCATTTGAGCCTATTCGATTATATGTAAGTGGAGAAGCTGGGACTGGTAAAAGTTTCCTAATTAAAGGAATTACTACATATTTACAGAAAACAACTCAGTCAACACTGTCGTGTGTTGTTACTGCTCCAACTGGATTGGCAGCACATAATATAAAAGGTGTTACTTTACATCGTTTGCTGATGCTGCCAGTTGAACATGAAAATAAATTACAATATCAGAAGCTATCTGGAGAAGCTTGTTTTGAAGTTTCTAGAGTCCTTAAAAAAATGAAACTTCTTATTATTGATGAAGTAAGTATGGTCTCCAATTTAATGCTTGCTTTTGTGCATTTAAGAATGCAACAGACACTTAAGACAGAGTATGATGTGTTATTTGGAGGTAAACATGTCATAGTTTTTGGAGATCTACTGCAGCTGACTCCTGTGAAAGGACAACCTGTATTTGAAACTGTTACACATGAGGAGACCAGAAAGTGCCTGGGCAGTATTGGAAATGTAAATATATGGTCACATTTCAAATATACTGAACTGATTCAAAATATGCGACAGGCAAAGGATACTAAATATGGAAGTATTCTTCAAGATATTAGGATTGGAAAATTAACTGAAGATGCGAATCACACTCTACGAACTCGATTACTTTCCAAGCTGTTTCCTAATGAAGATAATGTTCCTGAGAGAATATATAGTAAAGAGGTAGTAGATAAGTCAGTGATATGCTTGATGCCAACTCTGAAAGAATGTTCAGTTTTTAATGAGAAAATGTTGAATTTAGAAAATCAAGAAATTAAGAAACTGGAAGCTAAAGATAGAATAGAGCATGAAGGTGGTAGTACTATTGTTTTGTCTGAAAAGTTGAAATCAAAATTGGATTCTCTTCAAAAAACTATATCTAAAACTGCTGGTTTAGAGAAAAATCTGTATGTATGTTTTAATTGTCGGATAATTTTAAGAAGAAATTTACATGTAGAAAGAGGATTGGTAAATGGAGCAATGGGTAATGTTGTTGGTTTCGTCAATTATACCAATAGAGATGAGATTGAATTTTTGAGGATAACATTTGATGGGATTGAGGAAGTTCAACAAATTAGTCGATGTTCAACTCGTTTTTTGCTTGTGAAAGACTTATATGTCCGTCGTAAGCAATTTCCAATTTGTTTGGCATATGCAGTGACTATACATAAATCTCAAGGTTTAAGTGTAGATTGTGCTTTGGTAAATATTGGAAGCACTGTATTTAAAGAGGGCATGGCGTATGTTGCTCTATCGCGTGTTAGAACTTTATGTGGACTTTATCTAATTGATTATGATGAGACAAAGATTAGTGCAGATTTAAATTGTGTGCAGGAGTATAATAGGTTAAGAAGAGAATATGCTCCAAGTTTACCTCAATATCCTTTAATTGAAAGGCGTATAGTTGGTCAGAAAAGGAAAAATGAGGACAAATGTGCTGAAGTAGTCCAGAAACGACGAAAAAAAGATGTAGCTGTTGTTGGTAGCTCTAGCAAAACTGTTAGTATTGAAGAGATTGTTGGATTTAAGTTGGAAAATAGGTGTGGTGTCAACTGCTATGCAAATGTAGTAGTTAATGTTGTTTTCTTTCTGAAAAATGTTAAGGAACAGATTATAGAAAATCAGGAGCATACCTTTTGTCATTCTTTAAATTCTATATTTGAAACGTGTAGTAGTGGCGATAGTGAAGTAGGAAGTGTTTCGGAATTAAGGATTGTTTTAGACATATGTGCAGGAGTAAATCAGTTTTCTCAGAATATTCAGCAAGATTGTCAGGAATTTATTATGTATATGTTTACAGCTTTGGAAGATGAAGGTGTAGATATTGATAGTCTTTTTGGGCTTTCTTATAAATGGGAACATAAGTGTGATAATTGCTCATTTTTAAGTAGTACTGAGATACCCAGTGAAAGATTTTTATATTTGACATTACCAGACTGCAAAGAAGTGCCTTTTCATAAACTAATTAAAGATGCGCATCAAAACATGGTCTGTTCTCAATGCAAGTCTGAAATGTTATCAACTTTATTTATCCATAGATACGGACTATATGTAATTTTAATGTTTCAACGAAGCAGAGCTGATGGGAGTAAATTATCCACTTTAATTAAAAATGTTGTGGCTTCTCAAGTTTCTATTTCTAGAAGAACATTTGTAACTGTAGCCATTATTTATCATGAAGGGCATTCTACATCATCAGGACATTATACAGCTTATTTGAAGTGTGCTAGTGGCTGGACACTTTGCAATGATAGCCAATTGACTTTTAAAAAACGTTTGCCTTTTGCCTTAAGTAACTCTTATTTGTTATTTTTGGAACCCAAATTTCAGTAGAATGATTTGCTGTAGGAATATGTATACTATAAAGATCTGAAACTTACTAGTTTATAAATATTATGTAAATGAGGGTGTACAAATCTATAAATGAAATTTGTGTTTTGCATAGTGAAAACATCAGGTACAAATTTACTTAATGTTTGATGGTATAAAATATGGTACAAATTTTGATTGTGAAAGTACAGAAAACAATAGATAAGAATAAGATTAAATAATTTCAGAAAAAAACTACTTAACTCATAGTATTCGGCCACGTGGAAAAATATGAGAGAAGAAAATGAGTACTTTTGAGAATTATTTAGAAACTTATATGGACGCAAGTGTTTGGGAGAGGTATTTAAAAGATAATGAGTTACCTTATACAATTTGGCCACGCGGAAAGGTATGAGAGATGAAACTGTGTCTTTCAAATACATATTTTTAAAGGAGATTGCTGCACGGGGCTTTGTTGAGATATCTTGAAAAATAAGTGGTATACTTTAAATAGGTTGTAACTGCGGAAGATGTAGTGTGCTTACTCAAGAAATTGCGAATTTGAGGAAAACATTTAAGACATGTTTTTTTCAAGTATTTTTAATATGTATGCAGATTTTGTATGGGTTTTTTAAACACAATCATTTTGATTGTGTTTTTTTTTCCCCGCTGTTATATGATGATTAATATTGAAATCACTCTTGATAGTGAAAATCAATATATTCTGAGAACAGCAAAAATAAATCATTTAATATGTTGTTTACTTATTTTGTTACATTGCATTTAGAAATATGTATTATAATAGATTTTTTTTTACTCTCCTCCACAGATATTATATGTATAAGGTAAGTTTAATTAATAATATCTGACAGTTTTCTTTGCATCTCTCTTATTGTTTCCTATTGTTTTTTCTTTCAATAATATACTTTATAATCTTATTTTTAATTTTTTTCCACAGGTGCTACGTTTTAATAAGAAATTTACTTATTTTTTTCTTTTTATTAGGTAAGTATATATAATAAAGAAATTTTTACAACATTGTGTTATTTATTTCTCTATCCTTCTTAAAGCAATGTCATCTTTTATATTGAACACTTCCACATAGGATTGGGTGCATTGTTAGAAGGTATGCTTTAAAAGTTATTTAATAAAATGAGCGACATTTCACTGAGTGATGTTTAGCAAAAGTGATATATGAAAACAATGGTGCATATGATATTAAATGTTACATGGTGTTCTTTGCAGGACTTTAAATCCTGTGTTGCAGTTCCAATTCTGCCTCAAGATTAGGGGGCTGGGGGGCTTAGTGGGACTTGTATGGTCATGATTGAGCAACTCCTTTTATGAGCCATGGTTCAGGTGTGTTTATGATAGAGTGGTTCCGTCATGGTTCTGCTTAGTGAATAGAACGTATTAAGGAAGCACAATGTTAGTGTTCTGCATGCACAGCGGCAAGTTCATCACAAATGTTGTCCGTCCTGAGGACAGATGAGGCAATGCTCATGATGGAGCAGCTTTGTGATGAGTATGGAAGCATTTAACAGCTGTTAAAAAAACCTGAAGGGTTTCTATAAAGACGAGATATGTGTGTCATTCTAGAGCCCTGTATCATAAAGAAGTGTTCTTCTGAAGTAATACGTATTGAAAAGTGGTTGACTGTAATTTATGAGATTTTACTCAGTGAGTTTCTGGGCCATGATGTTTCAAAACTGTGCATGTGATTGCTGCGTCAAGACCTACGCCTACTTCAATTTGAATGTAGAGGTTTATTATGAAGGGTGTTTATCTGTGTTTTTTTTTTGCTTTAAACGTCAAGAAAGCAGAGATAAAATTATCTCTCTATTACCTAGCTGCTGCTAACACCAGTTAGCAACACTTAGTAGAAGATAGTGAACATTTTGGGCCGCACTTTGCATGTCAGTTGCATTTATATCTAATGAGATGCAAAGTGGGCGTGCCAAGATGTTAGCGACTGAAAATAGTCTTTAACATCGCTATCTCTTATTACTAGCTTTTGGAGATATTTGCGCTAAGCGGGAATATTTCTAAAAGCTAACACCTGCCCTGAGCAGTTCTTAGCCATGTTATCCAATGGGAGGTGGATAACATGGCTAATAGCATTAGGTCGCTATGCATGAATAATCCTGATTTTTCTGTGATACTTATGCTTTGCAACGATTTTTACCGCATTTGCGTTAAACCTCATTAATACCAAGGTTTATTTGCGGAAGAAATCGCTGCAGTGCTGCGGTAAATGTTTAGTCTCTAACCAAGTAGAAGGACTGCTACATACTTGAATATTGTTTAGTGCTTATTTTCATTGAGACCGTCACAGAAGTTCAATGGATCCGAGACGCTGTTTTTGTGCATCTTGGCGACTGCCAAGTCTTTGTAGCAGTGGGAGTGAGGGCTCTCCAAGGGGCGCAGCGTAGCTCCTTTTGATGTTTATAATTGCAGATAGCAGGGTAGAAATGTCCGCAGAATTTATGGATGCTTAGTCACAGTATAGTGTACGTGGTGCTCTTAGCACCTCATTACGACACACAGGGGAGTCACGTTGCACAGTTGGAGATCAGAGACTTAGGGAATAAAACTTTATAATAGCAAGGGCTCTAAGCGATACAAATCGCCCGTTGTCGGTGTAAAAAATATCACCGATATTGGTGGTATTTTCTACGGTGTTAGTGGTCGAAGGAGAATAGTAACATATATGTGAAAGAAAATTCTGTAACAGGCTCAGCATTTCACATTATCGCGTGAAAACAAAAGTTTTTCTCACATAGCAATAAGTCTCTTATAATTAAGGGACGGAGTGTATCTAGTGCTATTTACTACAGTGCTATGTGAACGATGTCGAATGTTTCATAAGGGGAGGCTTTAAAAGTTTTTCGATAAACTGCTTTTCTAGGGAAGTGGGTGGAGTGTTCCGTGTAAATTGCAGAATAGAAACTAGTAAGAACCAATTGGAAGTGTTGTTTTAAAGTCACATGACTGCACATGCGTGTCTCGACGCCTGTACGCGATAGGTGGGTGCGCGCACCCGGTCGCGCACTAAATGAAAGCGGCGAGAAAATATCAGCTAATATGCTCTTGGAGCTCGTTTTGGTACAAAGAGTTAGTTCTGAAAAGAAATTTTTTTATTTTTTTTTGGAAACAAGTGCTATGATGCTTTTGATTTCTTAAAGTTGCTACGACATTTTTCAGTATGTCATACTATTCAAATAAAGTGAAGAAATTTAACTTTTCTAGGAGCATTTATGACTCTCAATTTTGTGTTTAATTAGAATAAAGCTTTGCTCTCCGTATACAAGAAGTTTTCCACAGTTGTTGCATTTCATGTGCACGTTCGCCAGACATGGTTTCAAGTCCATTTCAGCACTCAATGGAGATACAGGTCGTCCACCGGAAGATGTGCTGGTTACTTCTGATGGTAATAGCGTGGCCTCCGTTTTTCTTGTGAAAGGTGGTCGCTCATTTTCTTCAGATTCGGAAGATGAATGCGGAACGGTAGCCATTGCAGTGAAGTCTTTGGGAAGATGTTCGACGTTGTTCTCTCTTGAGAGTAGAAAAGAAAATGATGGAAGTGGGTGGAGTGCTGCGTGTAAATTCCAGAATAGAAACTACCAAGAACCAATTAGAAGTGTTGTTTTGAAGTCACATGACTTCACATGCAAGTCTCAGGTCCTGTACGCGATAGGAGGGTGCGCGCACCCGGTCGCGCACTAAAATAAAGTGGCGAAAAAACATGTCATAATATGCTCTTGGAGCACGTTTTGGTAGAAAGAGTTAGTTCTGAAAATAACTTTTTTTTTTTTTTTGGAAACAAGTGTTATGATGCTTTCGATTTCTTAAAGTTGCTACTACATTTTTTCAGTATGTAATACTATGAAAATGAAGTGAAGAAATTTATCTTTTCTTGGGGCATTTATGACTTTCAATTTTGAGTTTAATAAGAACGAGGCTCTGCTCTCCATACAAAAGAATTTCTCCACACTCGTTGCATTTCATGTGCACCTTCGCAAGATATGGTCTCAAGTCCATCTCAGCACTCGATGGAGATACAGGTCCTCCACCAGAAGATGTGCTGGCCACCTCTGATGGTAATAGCGTGGCCAGGGCTCTTGTCGATGCTTTTGCATAATGCTCAGGGTGCCTTTGTTTAACATGCCGCAGCATGGTGTGTATAGAAAAGGAATATTTTCTATTTGGATTTCCCCTTGAGAGCTCCGAATTGCATATCGTGCAGGTTACTTTTGGCGCATTAACTTTCTTTTGATCTTTAGGATAAGTAAAAAATTGCCAAATGAAAGATTCCTTTTTTCTTCTTAACGGTGGTCGCTCATTTCCTTCAGATTCGGAAGATGAATGCGGAAGGGCAGCCATTTCAGCAAAGTTTTCCGGAAGATGCTCGACGTTGTTGTCTCTTGAGAGTAGAAAAGATTGTGAGGGAAGTGGGTGGAGTGCTTCGTGTAAATTCCAGAACAGAAACTACTAAGAACCAATTGGAAGTCTTGTTTTCAAGTCACATGACTTTACATGTGCTTCTCAGGACGTGTAGGCGGTGACACTATGTAGTTACGAACGTGATTTGGAAGTAGCGATGTTCTTTACTGAAGTTTAAAAACGTGAAAAGAAGTGAATTCAAACACATACGGATTTCACATATTTTTACAGCTCGATTTAAGTATACAATTAATAAATTATAAAACCTGTTATATTTTTTAAAAAAAATATTAAGGTGTGTACAACCAGTCACGCCCGAACGATTAAAAAAAATTCGGCTCCATTTAATTAAAAGGTTTATATGACAAAAAAAAGCCTAGGTTCAGTGTCTTTCTTTTGATCTTTAGGATAAGTAAAAAATTGCCAAATGAAAGATTCCTTTTTTCTTCTTAACGGTGGTCGCTCATTTCCTTCAGATTCGGAAGATGAATGCGGAAGGGCAGCCATTTCAGCAAAGTTTTCCGGAAGATGCTCGACGTTGTTGTCTCTTGAGAGTAGAAAAGATTGTGAGGGAAGTGGGTGGAGTGCTTCGTGTAAATTCCAGAACAGAAACTACTAAGAACCAATTGGAAGTCTTGTTTTCAAGTCACATGACTTTACATGTGCTTCTCAGGACGTGTAGGCGGTGACACTATGTAGTTACGAACGTGATTTGGAAGTAGCGATGTTCTTTACTGAAGTTTAAAAACGTGAAAAGAAGTGAATTCAAACACATACGGATTTCACATATTTTTACAGCTCGATTTAAGTATACAATTAATAAATTATAAAACCTGTTATATTTTTTAAAAAAAATATTAAGGTGTGTACAACCAGTCACGCCCGAACGATTAAAAAAAATTCGGCTCCATTTAATTAAAAGGTTTATATGACAAAAAAAAGCCTAGGTTCAGTGTCTTAACATACTATAAGTTCTTTCATTGGTCTATGAAGAAATTCATTAGGTTTAAATTGGAAAGCTTTCATGAAATAAATAGGTGGGTGCGTGCACTCGGTTGTGCACGTAAGATTGCTATGTCGATATTTATTTCAGGTATATCTTTCATACTTAGGAACTAGCATTCAAAAAACCTATGAAATTCACTGAAAAAACCAAGTGTTTTACACACGTTATGGTTAGGAAATAGCATTTGAAAAACCTATGAAATTCACTGAAAAAACCCTAGGTTTTACACACGTTATAGTTAGGAAGTAGCATTTGAAAAACCTATGAAATTCACTGAAAAAACCATAGGTTTGACACCAGTTATAGTTAGCTGGAAATTTTACTGACATAAAACCAATGAAATTCCACGTTATAGTTAGTTGGACTCACTATAACTTGCGCGTGTAATGCACTGCTGATGACATCACATATTACATCACTCATGAGATCACTGATAACACCATCCAGTGAATGTCTGTCTTTTTAAAAAATAAATATGTTTTATATATGTATATGTAGAGGTCGATGGAAAAATAAATGTTTAAATAAGTGTCTTAATGGATGTGGAGCACTGTATGGATGGCTGAGTGTGTATATGTGTGTGTTAGTGAGTGAATGCCTGCCTCACTAGTGTGTTTATTAGTAACGACATATGTTTTAATCTAGTTTATGTAAGTATTGATATATATAACTGAGTATATGTGACAGTGAGAGATTGAAAGAGTTCCTGTTTAAATAAGTATCTGTTTCTATAAGTGATTGTTTAAAAGAGTAAGTAAGTGTAAGTTTACTTAGAAGTAAGGTGGTAGTGTGTGTATATCTGTCTATGTAAATAAATGGATGTTTATTAGTTTATTTGCAAGTGTGAATATGTGTGTGATTTACTTTTGGATTTCTGTCGGTATATAACAGGATGTATAGCTGTATCACTATATATAATCAGTGAGTATATATACGAGTGACTATATAGAACTGTTAGTGAATTAGTGGATGTGTATATAAATGTTGGAATTACTGAATTGGTTGTTGTAACTGGTATAGGTATGTCCACTTTTTTTTATATGTTAGTTTATTTTTTTCAAAATGTGTTTTAAGGGTTACTTTACAGTGCAGGTAGGTTAGTCTCTCTGTCACAAGGATGGTATCATCAGTGATGTCATGAGTGACGTCACTGACCATGTCATGAGTGATGTAATATGTGATGTCATCAGCAGTGCATTACACGCGCAAGTTATAGTGAGTCCATCTAACTATAACGTGGAATTTCATTGGTTTTATGTCAGTAAAATTTCCAGCTAACTATAACTGGTGTCAAACCTATGGTTTTTTCAGTGAATTTCATAGGTTTTTCAAATGCTACTTCCTAACTATAACGTGTGTAAAACCTAGGGTTTTTTCAGTGAATATATATATATATATATATATATATATATATATATATATATATATATATATATATATATATTACCTACTGGCGGTCGCCAGTAGGTAGTTATAGTTAGGATTTTTTTCAATGTTAAATCTCAAAATTCTATTTGGAATAACTTTGGCGCCGGTTGACGAATCTGCCTGAAAATTTCCTGAAAATGGCCTCGCGGGGTTCCGGTCCTTCCCTGAAAGTTTGGGGGGGATACGTCAAGCGGGGGCCGAGATAAAAGGGGGGTCCCAAAACGCGTTTTCCCCATGTTAATTTCCATAGGGCGGTCGATTTCACTTTTAGCCCGAACGGCTGAATGGATTTCCACGAAACTTGGCAAAATTGTAGGGACTGGTAGCCCGATGTGCCTTTGCTATGTCTCAAGATATGTGCTCCAGTGGATTTTGAGTAATTTAGGTTCAAAAAAATATATATATCTATAGGCGCTCTCCGGTGCGCGCACCGGAGTGCGCTCCAGGCGCGACACGCGACTTGCGCGCAGAAAGCTGATTGCCTCTTGGGTGTCTGTAAACATTCTAAACAGTCTGGAGCGGCCGCCATCTTGTGTCTCGGTAAAATCGAGACACAAGGGGTTTGAAAAAAAAAGGGGCAAATGACCATAAGGGGGAAGAGTAGACCCCCTCTGACCCCCTAGGTTTGATGTAGGGACTAAAATAGGGTCCTGCAGGGCATTAAAAAATTTTTTTCGTTTTGCGCGGGGGAAGCGCATGGTACGCGCACCGGCGAAGCACGGGGAAAATCCAGGACCATATTTATGAAGGCCTTGCGCTGTTAGTTTTGCGCCTCCTGTGCGTCAATTTTTGTGACGCACCAGCGGTGTAAAAAAATGCGCATTGTTATGCAATATTTAAAAAGTGACGCATCTATCTAGATGCGTCACTTTTTAAATATAGTGCAACGAGGCACATTTTATTACACTGCTGGTGTTATGCGTCACTTTTCTGTGCGCACTCCTTATGACATTCCAGATGTGTCATATTTAATGTATGACGAATCATGTTGCAAGGAGTTACAGATACGTCAGTATTTCTGACATATCTGTAAACATAAAAGTGATGCGAGGCAGGTG
The DNA here is from genome assembly GCF_964263255.1 of Lissotriton vulgaris. Classification (NCBI taxonomy): domain Eukaryota; kingdom Metazoa; phylum Chordata; class Amphibia; order Caudata; family Salamandridae; genus Lissotriton; species Lissotriton vulgaris. The sequence continues at coordinate 4,516 of NW_028246150.1, read as the reverse complement.
CAAGATTTTGACGCAACAGCATCCTAAAAGTGACGCAGAGAAATCTTATAGATTTCAGTACGTCGTTATTACCAAGCTTTTTGCGGGGGAATGCCCCCTTTGCATACATTATACCTGACGCAGATATAATGTGGCGCAGAGTTTTAAAAAGTGACCCATGTACCTAGATGCGTCACTTTTTAAAAATGGCGTCAGGTATAATGCATGCAGAGGGGGTGTTCTCCCGCAAAAAGCTTTGTAATAGCGATGCAGTGAAATCTTTGAGATTTCACTGCGTCAGTTTTAGGATGCTGTTGCGTCAAAATCTTGTGCCTGCTTTACAGCAGGTGTTAGACTGAGGCAAGACCTTTCACATGCTGCTTTCCCCATTTGAAAGGACACATTACTGGAGTTGCGTCACTTTTGTGACGCACTCCAGCAATGCGTTACTTGGAATGTCATAAGGAGTGCGCACAGAAAAGTGACGCATCGCACCAGTGGTGTAAAAAAATGTGCCTCGTTGCGTTATATTTAAAAAGTGACGTATCTAGGTAGATGGGTCACTTTTTAAAATCAAGCGCCACATTATATCTGCGTGAGGTATAATGCATGCAGAGGGGGTGTTCCCCCACAAAAAGCTTTGTAATAGCGACGCAGTGAAATGTTTGAGATTTCACTGCGTCACTTTTAGGATGCTGTTGCATCCTTTAAATATAGTGCAACGAGGCACATTTTATTACACTGCTGGTGTGATGCGTCACTTTTCTGTCCACAGTCCTCATGACAATCCAGATGTGTCATATTTAATGTATGACGAATCATGTTGCAAGGAGTTACAGATACGTCAGTATTTCTCACATATCTGTAAACATGAAAGTGACGTGAGGCAGGCGCAAGATTTTGACGCAACAGCATCCTAAAAGTGACGCAGAGAAATCTCATAGATTTCAGTACGTCGTTATTACCAAGCTTTTTGCGAGGGATTGCCCCCTCTGCATACATTATACCTGATGCAGATACAATGTGGCGCAGAGTTTTAAAAAGTGACCCATGTACCTAGATGCGTCACTTTTTAAAAAATAGTGTCAGGTATAATGCATGCAGAGGGGGTGTTCCTTGTAAAAAGCTTGGTAATAATGACGCAGTGCGTCACTTTTAGGATGCTGTTGCGCCAAAATCTTGCGCCTGCTTCACAGCAAACCTTTCACATGGTGCTTTTTCCATGTGAAAGGACACATTACTGGAGTTGCGTCACTTTTGTGACGCACTCCTGCAATGCGTTACTTTTGTGTTTACAGATATGTCAGAAATACTGACATATCTGTAACTCCTTGCGAATTGATTAGTCATATATTAAATATGACATATCTGGAATGTCATAAGGAGTGCGTCCAGAAAAGTGACGCATCGCTGTTTTCACGTAGCGATGCGTAACTTTTCAGAAATGAGGCCTCCAGTTTATTCACTGTGTCATAACTTTCTTTTCTAACACTCACCTTCTTTCATTCCTCCTACTTCACTTCCTTTCACCTCTCATACCTTTCTGTTCTTTCTTACTCATTCTCCTTTCAATTATCAATGCACTATATTTCACTTACTCTTCATTTTTTAAGAATATAGCTCTTTGATGAGAATTGGAGGTAGTTCTGAAAAGAACTTTTGGTTTTCTTCTTTTAACTGAACAGGAACAAAAACAGGGAATAGAAACTGCTCAACAGGAGCAAAAAGAAAAGAAAAAAATTAGGGGTGGGAAGGGCAGCGATGGTTCTCCAATGCCCGAACCATGAGCAGGACACTTTGCTCCCCATAGGTGAGGAGTTGATTGCAGTATCTGCATCTGACGACCCCATGGTTAAATGCAGGTTGAATGTTTGCTACCTGCTCCTGTGATTGTTCTCTTCCAGAAGAAGTTGCTCCTCCTGTTGATGTAGAGGCCCCATCTCTGGGAACCTCTTGTGCCAGAGCCCTGACACTTTCCCGGGCAAAATTCTGGGGGTGCCTCCTCTCCACATGGCGAATCATGGTGAAGTTGCCAAAAGAGTATTTTTTTGGGGGGTTACCCCGTGACAGGACCTGTTTGCAGATCCTGCACTCTACTTTTGGTGCATTCACCTTCTTCTGGTCTGCTGGAAACTTAAAAAATTTCCAGATGAAATGTTCTTTGACCTTCGGCTGAGGAGGCTCTTCATCAATGAAATCATTGGAGTCATCTTCACTGCTGGATGGTCTGGCAGCCATGAATAAACAAGGAATATGGAGCAGCAAAAAAGGCAGGTCTTTCAGTCACAAAAGTGAAAGAAGAAGTGAAGGAAATGGGTGGGGATTTCATTCATTGTAAAAAAAAACTGTTAGCAACCAATGAAAAGTGTTATTTTAGGGTCACATGACCCGACGCGTTTACGCTGCGCGCTCCGGAGCACTTCCGGTGCGTTTACGCAGCGCGATCGTAGGCGCTTCCGGGGCGCAAACGTGGCGCGATCGTAGGCGCTTTTGCGTGCGTTTATGCGCCGCGAACGTAGGCGCTTCCGAGGGCACTTACGTTGCGCGCCGAAGTGACGTCATCAATCTTTTATAGAAATGCATAATCATTTTCCTTATTAAAAAAAACTAATTTTATTTGTATGGTACGAAATGTTTTGCATTATTATTAACTTTTCATTCATATTTTTTTTCACGAACGACAGTTGCGCTCTGGGTGCGCTTTCAGATGAGCTCTCGGAAAAGCTTACCGGAGAGCTTAGCTGAAAGCTTCCCGGAGCGCGCACCCAGAGCGCAAAAGAAAAAAATTATATAAAAAAAATGAATACTTAAAAAAAAACAGCAAATTGTAAAAAAAAAAAAAGGTTAGAAACTCGATATACAAAGGAATTAGCATTTAAAAAACCTATGAAATTCACTGAAAAAACCATAGGTTTCACACCAGTTATAGTTAGGAATTAGCATTTAAAAAACCTATTAAATTCACTGAAAAAACCATAGGTTTCACACCAGTTATAGTTAGCTGGAAATTTTACTGATATAAAACCATTGAAATTCCCACGTTATAGTTAGATGGACTCACTATAACTTGCGCGTGCAATGCACTGCTGATGATGTCTTATTAAGCCAGTTGACCAATCAATTTTTAAAAACCATCCATTTAGACACTTATTTAAACATTTATTCTTCCATCAACTTTTACATATACATATATAAAACATATTTATTTTTCAGAAAGACACACATTCACTGGATGGTGTCATCAGTGATGTCATGAGTGATGTCACTGACCATGTCATGAGTGATGTAATATGTGATGTCATCAGCAGTGCATTGCACGCGCAAGTTATAGTGAGTCCATCTAACTATAACGTGGGAATTTCAGTTGGTTTTATATCAGTAAAATTTCCAGCTAACTATAACTGGTGTGAAACCTATGGTTTTTTCAGTGAATTTAATAGGTTTTTTAAATGCTAATTCCTAACTATAACTGGTGTGAAACCTATGGTTTTTTCAGTGAATATATATATATATATAAATTGCAGAGTAGCTTAAGGTAAGGTTGGTTTGTTTACTTTGCATTTGCATAGAGCCAGTGTGGCGGGCGCATCCTAATGAACCCCACGGGACCACCGCAGTAATGGCGCCCCATTCTACGTCAGGATGGCGGGCGGACAAACTTGTAACTGTAACCTATGTGCCTGTGGTTGATGTAGTAGAACACTATAACCTACTAATAGAGAGTCCCTACTACAAAAGAAATGAGGAGAAATTAAGCCCACTACTTCATTACTTCGAGGAAACATGGGTAGGGAGACTACATTGATCAGGTCACAGACGATTACCTAAGTAACACATTCCATGGTGGAATGTGTACCTTACTACCCTAAACAAGCAATCCAAAAACTAACAACGGCTTTGAAGGATGACATATGCCTTCCAGGCAACAACAGGCAGAGGTACACCTGCACTTCACAAATTACTGCAATCTATCCAAAAGGAGCAAAGTTACCAAGAACTATGAATGCAACATTCCAATACACTAATTGGACCAAAAGTAACTAAACAAACTAATAAAATGTATGACCTTTTACCAAGTCAAGTTATACTCTTTCTTACAACTAGAGGCCTAGAATTCTTATCCCTAATCGCAAGAAGCATACTTTAAATCTAAAGTAAATAGTAATTACACCATTTTCTTCTAAAACCAACATATGCATGTATATAAACTATTTTAATATTTCATAAAACATTACTAATTTGTCAAATATATATAATTTATAAAATTAAAAGTTATAGTGAGTCCAACTAACTATAACATGGAATTTCATTGGTTTTATGTCAGTAAAATTTCCAGCTAACTATAACTGGTGTCAAACCTATGGTTTTTTCAGTGAATTTCATAGGTTTTTCAAATGCTACTTCCTAACTATAACGTGTGTAAAACCTAGGGTTTTTTCAGTGAATATATATATATATATATATATATATATAAATTGCAGAGTAGCTTAAGGTAAGGTTGGTTTGTTTACTTTGCATTTGCATAGAGCCAGTGTGG
>NW_028246149.1:0-1000 GCF_964263255.1 Lissotriton vulgaris | reverse complement strand
TTAAAGACTTGTCACAGCAGAGTGACTGTTATTTGATCCTGATGAATGCCCCAAACTTTTTGTCATTATGGCAGAAACATGTTTATCTATAGCTAGGGTATGCATCCATAACCCTACATTCACTCGCACTTTTAACTACTGCCATTTAGAATGGAAGAGTAAAGTTGGAACCCCTAAATAGGTAGTTTTTAAATACACACTTTAGATTTACTTTTGCACTCTGCCCCTCTTTACCATAATCGAGTTGGTAGAACCAACAAGTGCTTTGCACTCCAACTCCTTCCCTCTTGAGTGAAGTCTTAGCCCACATGGGGCCCAGGTAGAGTGGTGTGGCTTACTGGTTAGAGGCGGCAGACCCGGAAGCAGAGAACGGCCCGGGACCAGGGCTCAATTCCGGGCGCGGCAGGGTCGTGAACCAGGGTCAGCGGACTCAATAATTCTCGCCTCGGTGCCTACTCTAACCAGGGATCACACTCGGCAACTCTGGGCATTAGCTTGCTTCATCTCCACAACGGCCCCCCACAAATGCCGGGGATGCCTGGTTTCACCTTGGAGATACCCAGGAGGGAACATCTCACAGGGAAAGCCAGGACGGGTTTACCAGCGGTCTATAGGGCCAGGACGCCTCCGGGTAGCAGTGCGCTTTACAAGACACACACATTTACATGGGGTACCTAGCGGTCCCCGTGTGTTGGAGAAACCCAATGATGAAGCATGTTACCCTCGGGTGAGTGAGGGTTTTCGTCCACAACTAGGTTGTGACCCTACTTTCTTCACTCCTTCTTTCAGCTTCATTGCACACAACTCTATGCTACCCTATATTTAGTGTGAGATTCATTGAATTTGGAAGAGATATAGGATAGATTAAGTCTATATTGTAGCGTTATTTTTCCTGTAGCCCTCTTGTGTGAGATACAATGGAAGGTGACCATGGGGGGGGGGGGGGCGCATGAAATAAAAGGGTGAGATGTGATAGGATGAAGTGAGTTAAGCCCCTGTG
>NW_028246148.1:0-66572 GCF_964263255.1 Lissotriton vulgaris | reverse complement strand
TCCTACTCAATGGCATAATTCTTTCCCTAGGGAGAACCGAATCCAACGAGGACTCCAGCCAACCATTGAAATTATCATTAGCCACTGTGGAATCAAAGTGAGGTACCAATTACACTGCTACTAAATCCTCCATCCAATTATTTATTTTTTATATATCCACTCATTCTTCAATGCAAATTGCTATATATATAATGCATATTTAAATAACGAAGCAAACCACATTCACTGGATGATGTCATCAGTCATGTCATCAGTGATGTCATTTGAGATGTCATCAGTGATGTCACTGACCATGTCATGAATGATGTTATGTGTGACATCATCAGCAGTGGATTGCGGGTGCGCAAAATATAGTTAGTACAACTAACTATATAGGAGCAATTTCAATGGTTTTGAATGAGTGAAATGTCCAGCTAACTATAACACCCCTAAAACTTATAGTTTTTTGAGTGAATTTCAAATGTTTTTTAAATGCTAATTCCTAACTATATAAGGGCTGAAACCTATGGTTTTTTCAGTGAATTTGCAAGGTTTTTTAAATGCTAATTCCTAACTATATAAGGCCTGAAACCTATGGTTATTTCAGTGAATTTTGATGGTTTTTTAAATGCTAATTCCTAACTACATCAGGCCTGAAACCCATGGTTTTTTTCATTGAATTTGGCAGGTTTTTTAAATGAAAATTTTTAAATGTATTAATTGTTATTTTTTTAATACTAATTTACTACATTTTTCCAGGCAGGTGTTCAGAGAGCACGTCCCCTTTTTACAACACTCTGCAGCGCAGCTTCATGGCGCTTACTGGAGATACCTGTTGGACTAGTTCCCTCTAGGGGCCTGTGGATTGAACAGGAATTAATTCTCCAACTTAAACTGTGCAAACACGCCCTGTAGAATGTTCTAAATTGGGCAATTAAGTTCCCTTGCATACTGAGGGTTCCTGGGGGCCAACTAGCCCACCATGAGCTTCCATTATGCGCCAGGGGGCTGTGTTGCTTTTCCCCGGGGGTCGGCGGTCCCCAGGTCAGTGTAGGGGGGGATTGGGCCCCCCCACACTTCTTTATCACTATGCCCCCACGATTTTGTCCCCCGGGGGGTAATTTGAAAACAAAAATGGGGTTTAAAAAAAGTGGGTCCTTGGGGGTCCTTGTGGGACCACCTGGGCAGGCCTAGGGGGTCAGGGTGTTTGTACCCTGCCCCCTTTTTGTGTTCTACACGTTTGTTTTTCTGCTTTCTTGTGCCTCGGTCTACTGAGCACAAGATGGCTGCCAACACTTCCTGGTTTGAAGTGTTGAAAGCCAATGAGCATGCAGCTCCTGCTCGGAAAGTTTAAGAACTCAAAAAGGGGGCAAGGTAGAAGCACCCTGACCCCTAAGCCTGCTCAGGAGGTCCCACAAGGACCCCCAAGGCCCAAAAAAAGATTTTTTTCGGGGTTGAAAATCGCGGTGTGCGCGTACGGTGCGCTCCCGCCCTCCCATAGCAAATTTGGTTGGGATTTTGAAAGAGAGAGCAGGGAAAACCTGCTCTCTCTTTCAAAATCCAAACCATATTGCTTTTTCACATGGGGAGCTGCATGTTAGCAGCTCCCCATGTGAAAAAGCAACGTTGGCTCCCAAAGGATGGGGGGAGCTAGCTGGGACTGTGGGGGCATTGGGGTTGCCCCCTCGGACCCCAACATTGCATAAAGGCCCCGGGGGATGGGGTCCTCTGGGATAATAGAAATTAGTGATAGGTGCTATTTTTTATTACGGTAAATTTAGGAGTTAGGCATCTAAGCGTGGTGCTCAGCACGGCCCCCTGGTGTGGACATGTTGGGTGCACGACTCCTAACGTGTAAGGTGCGTGATTCCAGCGCGTTTGGTGCACGACTTCTACGCGTTGGGTGCACGATTCTGACACGTAGGGTGTGCGACTTCAAGCAAAACAATGTAATATTTTTCAGATATACATCAAGCTTATGTGTTTAGATCTTGGGTGGCTCTAAAAAGAGCTGTTGTGCTTATTGAGAGATTTTGGTACCTATAAGTAAGTACCTATGCAGAGTCTAAAGTTGATGAGGAAGACTCTGTTACCCTCATCTGTAAAATGTACACCATCTCTCCTATAGGTGCCATTCATATTGAAACTCAGATTGTTGTGGTAAATGCACCCCATCCTATAATCTCGGAGAACAGCAGAAACAGATTATTGACATGTTTCCTAGCTTTCTCAATCTGTGGACAAAATTGATTGGACCAGTTCGTTTTCTGCCTTTGGCATATGTTAGAATAGATAAAGGCAGTTAGGGGGAAAAGTGGCATCAATTCTCTAAAGGTGTCCTTCATAAGCATTTTCCGACCTACCCCAGTCAAAGTGACTAGGTCATTACCACCACCTTGCACAATTATGATGTCAGGGTGTTGGAGATGCAAAAAGGATTTAACCAATGGCATCAGTTGGTATAACTTCAACCCTCTCTGTCCAATCCATTTAATGTCTACATTTGGCAAAGCTAGGTCTATGTCAATGCCTCTATTTTCTGCATACCTTTGGCTCCAGAAAATATAGCTGTGTCCCACAATCCATACACTAAGCATCTTGAAGGGAAGTCTGGATGCACTTAGAAGGTATCTGTATGTGAAATGTAAGCATGGGCGGAAAATCCGTTTCGCTCGCGGATTTTGCGGATTTTCGGTAAATTCGCAATCCGCGAGATTCGCGAATCTCCCGCAAAATCCGCAAATCCGCGAGCAGCGGATTTCATGGCTTGCTCGCACTGTTCGCGTGAGTTCGCGGCTTCCCAGTACAACTTCGCGCCCCGCGAATAAGCGCAAAATTGCAGAAATACGATCTTAGCAAAACTGAAACTACTTACCAGGTTCAAAAGTTCAGGCTCATCATTAGTAGCCATTTCCTGTAGTGCTTCCTGAGGGGCCCCTCCAGAGTTCAGTTGCCAGTTGCAACTATTATGTGACCCTGCTCTGAACCTCAGAATAGTTACACATATGCCACAAAGGTCCTGAATTACAGCTAAGGGAGACAAGCAGGAGCCAGGCTGGAGGTTCAAATCCATTAATCAGCCCCTAATTCATTATTGTCAGTTGGGGCAGGGCAGGTGTTGTAACTAATTTTGCAACAATGAAAGCACTTAGCAAGTGCAAAAGATCACTAATCAGGAAGCACTAAGGAAGCAGGTGCCAGCTAAAAAAATATTCTGCGACACATTAATCAGCCCCAAATTAATTCAGGTCACTTGAGGCAGGGAAGGTGTGCTTGCGTTGCCACAATAATGTACACTGACTGGACAACCAGAGGGTGCTGTGATGAAACATAGGGTGGCATGGGTGGGCCAGAGGGTGGCATGAGTAGTCAGAGAGTGGCAGTGGTGACAGAGAGTGGCAGTGATGAAGAAGAGTGTCCCAAACAGGCCGGACACGTAGAAACAACAAGTTCGCGAAACTTGCGACCCGACAGGTAAGTTCGCTTTTTGCAAAATTGTACAAAACCCTCGCGAACTGGCAGATACCCGCGCGAACACACAAAAAAATAAAAATCCGCAAATTCGCGAGAATTCGCGGATTTTGCGGATTGCGAGTTCGCAAATCCGCAAAATTCGCGAACGCGAGATTCGCAAAATTCGCCCATGCTTAGTGAAATGGCAGTTTGAGAAGTAAGATTTTCCTAAAATGGGGAGAGATGCGGTTTTTAAATAAGAAAATAGATGATTGGCTATTTCACAACATTCTAGACAGAAAAGTAGGCTGCATGTTTCTGTTTTTTAAAAGTATGTTTCTTATTGGTTGACAAAAACTGTTTGAAAGGAACATTACATAGGATAAGGTGATATTTTGAAAAGTCAAGCACACTTGCTGTTTGGATTAGCAACATTGTGTGCTGAACTTGTGACCTGTGTGCTGAGTTGAGTGTTCCATGAACTGTTACTATGGTAACAGGCAGTAAGCAGATTGGGGGTAGAGTTCAAATGTAAGTCAATTTGTAATGTGTAACCAATAGAAATGTGTGTTGGCTTTTGAATTAATGTTGGAAGCATTGTGATTTGATATTTACATGTATATGTGTGCAGAATGAGAGGGAAAGATTGACATTTTTTGGTTTTCCTAAGAGCAGTACAGTACAGAGATTCTGTATAAGAAAATCTGTTGTGTGACTGACATACTTCTTAATCTGCAAATCAATTTGAAAGGTGTGTTATTAATTTGTGAGGGGTTGTATGTGGTGCCTTTGTTTTTAATAAGATTGTTGTATTTGTCCTGGTAAAGTCGAGGGAGTAGTCCTGCTTGTCTAGAATCACATTGTGAGACAGTGTTCATTTGGGAACCATTGTGAGAGAAGCATTTGGTAACTTCATGTGTTTGTTGACAGGTAACTGCTTTAAAACTTGTAATGATGTAAAGTTTTAGTAGCATTGGAAGCAAGCATTTGTTTATGTATTTGCAAAATGAGTAAGGCTTGCACACTAAATTCTAGTTCTAAAATATGTGGAATGTGAGTAGCCACTTTACCTCTTCCAAACTAGTAAATGTGTTTTAAGAAGATTCAAGTGATATTTTTGTTTGTCTGGAATCACACAGTGAGTCTGTGTGCATTTTGGAAACTTTGTGAGATAAGCATTTGGGTACTTCATGTGTTTGCAGACACATAACTGTTTAAAAACCTGTTCTGTTGATTATTTTTGGTAGAATTTGAAACCAGTCATTGCTTATTTATTTGCAAAATGAGTCAGGCTTCCACACTAAAGTGCACTATGGAAATAAGTGGAATGTGTGCAGTCACCTTACTTTTTCTAGATCCGTAAGTGAGTCTGTGTGCATTTGGGAACCATTATGAGGGAAGCATTTGGGTACTTCATGTGTTTGCAGACACATAACTGCTTAAAAACCTATCCTGTTCTCAAGTTTTGGTAGAATTAGAAAGCAGTACATGCGTATGTATTTGCAAAATAAGTCAGGCTTCCACACTAAAGTGCAGTACTGAAATATGTGGAATGTGGGCAATTACCTTACTTTTTCTAGATCAGTAAATGTGTTTTGATAAAGTCGAAGGGATAGTCTTGGTTGTCTAGAATCACACTGTGAGTCTGTGTACATTTGGGAACTGTTTTCAGAGAAGCATTTGGGTACTTCATGTGTTTGCAGGTACATAACTGGTTAAAACGTATCCTGCTGATAAGTTTTGGTAGAATTTGAAAGCATTCATGGAAAGGGGCGACCATTCGGTCCCCCCGAACGTATGGTGGAGTACCACGATCCCCCCGGGAAGCCATCTTGGGCGGGAGGCGAGTCTCGGCTGGTATGCCCGAAGTGGCGTAGCCGGGGCGCGCCTTTTTCCCGCCCTGGAGTGGGCTGGCCTAGACACTGACGCGGCCGGCCACGCCCTCGGGGCAGGCCGGGGCGGGTTTACGCCCGCCCTGAAGACGGATAAAAGGAGCAACAAGCCAAGGAAGCATCCTCTTGTTCCTGTGCTCTGAAGCTGCACCACCTCGCTGCACGTGAGCTCGAGACGGAACGAAGAGCCATTTTTGAGCGTTGTAATCTTTCTTGTTTGTTTTGCAGATACTCTGTTGGAGAATGCCTAAGAAGGCGGGAAAGCGAATGACTACCGACCATATGCTGCGTGTTCTCATGAAAGAGGTGACCGACCTAAAGAAGCGAATGGCGGAGAAAGACGAGGAATCGGGGCCGAAACGTCCTCTGGCTGGAGCAGCTCCAGGAGGAAAAGGCAAAAGGCCCAGAAGGGGAGCAGCTGGGGGAGACGTCCCAGTTCCCTGTACTCCACTCGAGGCACCCACCCCTGTGCCGGAGGAAGGGAATCCGATTCCCGTGGTGGTCACCCCCGTATCTGGGGAGGATATGCCGCCCGAGCTGGCAGCACAACTAGCAGCGTGGTTGGGTAAAGGTAGCAAGGGCGCCACGGCTGACGACGCGCAGGTGTTGATGAAACAGCTGCGGGAAACAAGGGAAGCGACGAAGGCTCCATCGCCGGATGCGACAGTAGAAAGACCACCTGGGTCAGGTCCAGTCGCAGATACAGCTTCCGGTTCAGGTAAGCGGCCGTTGCCGATTGCGAGGGATGAGTCGGCACCCTCTCGAAGGGAAAAGTTGGGTCAACATGTCCCTCTGGCTATCAAAGAGAAGATATGGGCAGGGGAGTATATAAACATCTTCTCGTTGCTTACCGATCATTATGAGATGGAGCATGTTAAGAGCCAAAAGGAGCTCATGCATCCGAGTGTTTGGCGCGCAAAGATGGCCGCCTTTAAGGTAAATGAAAACATTGGTAATTGGGGCAAAGCATGGGGGGTTTTTACATCCATCTTGGGTGAACGTAGGCCCGAATTGCTGTCCGAATTACCGATTTATCAGTCACGGATCATGGGGTATTCAGTATCTCACGAGGGCAACCATTGGTTTTGTTATGATAATGTTTTCAGAAAAGCGAAAGAGCATGATAAAAACTTAACTTGGGATTGTTATGATTCTGTGTCCTGGTCCAAAATAGAGGACTCTGGGATGTTGCGGGTGCCATTGGTAGGGAGTAACGTTGGCGAATCCTCCCGCCAATATGCGGGGACGCCCTTTCGATCAGGTACGAGTAACGACAGTCACTCGAGGCCAATCGGTAACACAGGTAAAAGGGGGGTTTGTTGAAACTTTAACAGGGGGAAATGTACTAGGCCCCAGGGGTCATGCAAATTTTGGCACGAATGTGGGGGGTGTGGGCAATCATCCCATCCTGAGTCCATGTGCAGAGCCAAAACGGGTGATAACGGGGGTAGAGGAGGCGCCAAACAGGTCTGACATAGTCCGAGGGGCGCCTTTACCTACTCCGATTGATACCATGGCAATGATTCCCTGGCTCAGCGAATACCCGGATCACGCTTCCGCTGGGGTGTTGCGGAACGGATTTTCATATGGTTTCCGCATCCCAGTAGGGGAGTTTCAGGGTATAGCAAAATGTAAAAACCAGATATCGGTCTTACAGCATACGACCGTGGTACAGGAAAAGATCGGGAAGGAGGTGGCTCGAGGTCGAGTCGCCGGTCCATTTAATGTGCCACCAGTTGCTAACTTTGTTTGTTCCCCTTTAGGGGTGGTCCCCAAGAAGGACCCGGGTGAGTTTCGGCTGATACATAATTTATCAGCCCCACGTGGTCTTTCCGTGAACGATGCGATAGACCCGGAGGGGTGTGTTCGGTGCGGTACGCATCCTTCGATGAGGCCGTAGCCATATTGAATCGCCTGGGGCCCGGTGCGCTGATGGCAAAATCTGATATCGAGTCAGCGTTCCGGTTGCTCCCGGTACATCCAGACGATCAGCGTCTCCTTGGTTTCATGTTTCAGGGTCACTATTACATGGATAGGTGTATGCCGATGGGGTGCTCTATATCGTGTGCCTATTTCGAAAAGTTCAGTTGCTTCCTGCAATGGGTCTTCACAAAGAAGACGGGGTTTCAACATGTTATGCATTATCTCGATGACTTTTTGTTTCTGGGGGCAGCCGGGGATCCGGAATGTGGACAGGCTTTGAATGCATTTTGTGTCTTGATGAATCAGTTTGGCGTGCCATTGGCACCAGGTAAGACTGTGGGTCCCTCGACTTGTCTCGAGTTTCTGGGGATCGAGCTCGATTCCGAGGAAGGTTGTTTTCGTTTACCAGGTGACAAAGTGTTAAGGTTCAGGGCATCCCTGCAAATGTGTATAAGTGAGTCTAAGGTTAAGCTGCATCAATTACAGCAATTGGTGGGGCAGTTGAATTTTGCCCTAAGAGTTATACCGATGGCCCGCCCCTTTTATCGCTCGATCGCTCAAGCCATGGTCGGCCTGAAGGAGGGTCATCATCGCACAAGGCTCTCGGCAGAGGTTCGCCAGGACATGCGCATTTGGTTGGCATTTCTGGCGGATTTCAATGGTCGAATTGTCTGGAACAAACCGGCCGTGTCCTCTGAGGAGCTGGGGCTGTGGACAGATTCGGCAGGGAGCATTGGTTTTGGTGCCCTATTCGGCCCTCAGTGGTCGGCACAAAGATGGCCGTCATGGTGGCATGATAGTGGTCTGACAAGTAACATTGCTTTCCTAGAACTTTTTCCCATTCTGGTGGCCCTGAGAACTTGGCCCGAGGGGTTCAGAGATCACTCTGTGGTATTCTGGTCTGATAACATGACCGTTGTTGAGTGTATCAATAGCCAGGCAGCACGATGCAAATGGATTCTGAGATTGCTCAAGGAAATTGTGTTATTGTGTATGCAATTGAATGTACTATTTAAGGCAAGACATGTCCCGGGGGTGATGAACCAGGCGGCTGATGCGCTTTCTCGTTTTCGTATGCAGGCCTTCTGGGGTTTCCTGCCCACAGCGGACCCGGTGGCGGCACCCTTTCCCGAAGCTCTCTGGTCTCTCGGTGCCCCGAATTACAGAACCTCGTGGGAGAGAGTTTAGCACCCAGGACGAGGAAGGCATATGAAGGGGCGTTCCGTTCCTATTGGGCCTTTTTGGGGGCGGCTAGAGGGGAGCTTTGGGGTCAGGAGGAGTTGGTAGTGAAATTCCTGCTGTCGTTACGGCAGACAGGCAAATCAGTGGCTACGGCCCAGAGGCATCGGGCCGCCATTTCCTTTGTGGCCAGGGCTCATGGGATCCAGGACCCGACAGCGTCTTTCGTTGTGCAAAAAGCGCTACGTGGGTGGCAACGCCTTGAGGGTCGCAGAGTAGATGAAAGGCGCCCAATAGGTCTGGATAGGTTGGCCCTGTTATTATCTAGACTCCCTGCAACATGTTCATCCCAGTATGAAACAGTGTTATTCCGAGCCGCTTTTACGCTGGCATTCCATGGGGCTATGCGGGTAAGCGAATTAGTGGCGAGGAACAAGCAGGACGTGATGGGGGGACTGTGCCAAGAGCACGTCCAGATCAGAGGGGAGACAATGACTGTCTCGTTCGTCAGGTCCAAGACCGATCAGGGTGCGATGGGTGATTGCATAATCATACAAAGGTTCCATGGGTCCTCCATGTGCCCGGTGAGTTGTGTAAAGGAATATTTAGCACAAAGGGTGGCATCATGGGGGGGGACCTTGTTGAGACACGCTGACACCACCCCACTGACGAGGTTTCAGTTTCAGCGGGTGCTTGCGATGTCGATTGCCGCTGCGGGCTTGAACCCGGGCGAGTTTGGGACCCATTCCTTTCGGATAGGGGCTGCTACAGAGGCTACAGCCAGGGGTCTGAATGTCGAACAAGTTAAACGTGTGGGGCGTTGGTCCTCCAATTGTTATAAAAGGTATGTGCGGTTGCACATGTTGTGAAGCTGTAATGATGTACTCACGCTTCTTCTTTTTGTTTGGTTTCAGTTGCGCAAGCCTACGAGGCGGGGCGGACTATGCAGTCGACCCAACACCGGGCCAGCGGTCAGACTTCACCGGCTGTGAAAAAGGAGGTGTGGGTCGTGGGCCACTCATACGTGAGGCGTGCCGCGGACGTATTCAAAGCAGGTGACATGATTCACGTGGCTGGGGAATACGGGTACAGTGTGTCCTTCTACGGAAAGGGCGGACTCTGTATTGACCAGTTTCAATCATTTTTTGAGGGTTTGCTAGGGCGGACGAGGTCACCGCTGTCTATAGTCATAGTACATCTTGGGGGCAATGATTTGGTCACCACTGGTAGACGACTGCTTCTTGAGGCGATGCTTTCCACTGTAAGTTGGTTAGCGAGGAGAGTTCCAGGGTGCACAATTGCATGGTCCCATATGATCCCACGAAAAGTATGGCGGGGGGCGATTTCTGTTTCTGCTCTGAATCATTCAGTAAGGAAAATTAATAACAAAGTGAGTAGATTGTTCCGTTCCAGTACACTGCATTCTATTTCGCATGGTTGTATTACTGGTGACAGTATGTATTTGGGGGATGGTGTTCATTTGTCCCGGGTGGGGAACGAGTTACTCATAGGAGACTTGATAGCTTGGCTAAAGACTTTAAGACATGACCTTTAGGTAGGAGTGTTGTGGGGGGTCCGGATAGCCGGTCAACTATCCGGCCTGTGGCTGTAAGGTCATGATCGGTGAGCACTAATTGGAAGATCCCTATGAGTGGGCGTCACCCATTACGGATGGGAGCGCTCGAGGGAGGTGGCCATTGGCCCCTCAACGGGGTAGGCGGTCCCTTCTAAGGATGGGCCGCCGAAAGGAAAGGAAAGGCGGTCAAGGCCCCTTCCTGGGTAGGAGGGGCTACAGCCCCCTCCTGGAGAATTTCCCGGGGCCAGGTCATCTGCGACGGCAGATGTGGTAAGTTGTGTGGGGTTTGGGGGGGGTCTACGCTACCTTCTAGATACCTCACACGAGTCCTCGGACGACCTTTAAGTGGCGTCGAGTTTATTGGGGCCCCCGTCAAGTCAAGGGAAATTGGTAGTTGCACTCGAGGTACACCTCTGTGCGGTCGCCCCTCACAAGTGAGGGGGATGTTTCTGGTTTAGGGATCTTGACACCGGTTACGACCTTGCCGTTGGCCCTTAAACGTTAGGATGTACAATTTCATAATTTCAAGTTAAATGTTTTGTAGGATGTTAGTTCGGCTAGGAGAACCTTTGTATTAGAGAATATGTTAAGGTTAGCCAAACATCGCAATGTGGTAATGAAATTGTACATGATATGAAACTGTTATTTTAATGTTTTAATTTTGTTTCATATTTTAATAAATACGGCCGGGAGGGTCACTCCCTCCCGTCTTCCAAAAGTTCAGAACTGTTTCCGGTTTCCCATCCTTGGGGATTGTGTTGAGAGGGGGTGGCGGGTATCTCAGCCATATTGCTTATGTATTTAAAAATGTGTCAGGTTTCTTCTCTAAAGTGCAGTAATGAAATATGTGTGCAGTCAACTTAACTTTTCTACACTAGTGAATCGTTTTGTTTGTCTAGAATCGTACTGTGAGTGTGTGAGCATTTGTGAATCATTGTGAGAGAAGCATTTGGTAAATGCATGTGTCCTTGTAGTACTCTAATCATTCAGTCAGTATCCATGTACTCATGCAGTGAGTCAGGGCTTAGGAGATGGACTGCTTCAAACTCCTTTGCGCTCTGCATGTAGTGGGCTTACCACCTTCACACTTGTGTTTCAGGCCTACAATACCCCAGTCAGTACCTATACGGTAAACAACCATTACAATGCAACTTTTACAACGCACTGCTTTTACAACGCAAGTTTACAACGCAGGATCTTTTACAACGCATGCCATTACAACGCAGATGTTATTACAATGCATGCTATTACAACGCATTTTTGGGTAAGTGTATTATTATTTATTTACATTTTTTTGTATTGAAGTAGGTTTGATTTTAATATTTGAGTATTTTTTTGTTAGTGGAGTATTTTAATAAAGTTTATAAAAAAAAATTTTTTTTATTTTAATTTTAATGTATGTGTGTATTAATTTGCATATTTTGATTATTATTAAGTAAATAATTAATACTCTATTATTAAACACACATGTTTTAAGAAGAACCCTTACAAGACTTTTTAATAAAATTTAAAACAATACTGTATTACATATTTTGATAATTACAAGTCTTTAAAAAAATACTCTTTAAAAAATATATATTAAGACTCTAGTATTAAATACTCAAGTTGTTAAAAAAAAACTAGTATTTTAAAAAATTAAACTCTAGTATTATAGGGCCAGATGTAGCAAAATCAGAAATACCGACTCTTAATTACCGAATTTTACCGATTCGGTAATTAAGAGTAGGTATTTCTAATGTAGGTACCAATTCGGTAAATTTTACCGAATCGGTAAAAATCGGTATTTACCGATTCGGTAAATACCGATTCGGTATTTGCTATTGAATCCTATGGTCCTTGAAGCCCAAAGGATTCAATATCAAATACCAATTCGGTATTTACCGAATCGGTAAATACCGAATTTTGCAAGGGTGCAGGGGGTGTCACTTTGACATCCTCTGGCACCCCTGTTTTAGGCTTGTGTGCCATGTGGCACACATGTGTGCCACATGGCACAGGTGTACATGCACAGATGTGCATGTACACCTGAATCGGTATTTTACCATGCAATTGTATTGCATGGTAAAATACCGATTTTCAAAGCCCTGTGTCAATGTTAAAATTGGCTCCTACATACCAAACATGCATTTTCGGTAATTTTACCGACCGGTATATTTACCAATTCAGTAAAATATACAGAATCTGTAATTTTACCGATTCTGTAATTTTACCGAATCGGTAAAATTACTGATTCAGTAAAATTACCGAAAAAGCATGTTTTTTATCCCCCTACATCTCCATGGCCATTTACCAGTTGGTAACGGTCGAATTCGGCGTTACCGGCCGGTAAATGGCCAAATCTCCCACCTACATCTGGCCCATAAACACATGTTGAAAGAATAGTAATTTATTTGCTTATCGTACACTTACCCTACTATTACTGTTAGTGTAATTGGTACCTCTACACTAGCCAGCACTTTTGAACCCTTACACTATTCTGCACTTTCCCTACTATTACACCCCCCTGGAGTTGAAATAGAAATTTGAACCCCTACACTATCCAGCACTTACACTACTATTATACCCCCCTGGAGTTAAAATAATAATTTGAACCCCTTCACTATCCAGCACTTTGCCTACTATTACACCCCACTGTAGTTAGAATAGTAATTTGAACCCCTACACTATCCAGCACTTACCCTAATATTACACCCCCCTGGAGTTACAATAGTAATTTGAACCCCTACACTGTCAAGCATTTTGCCTACTATTATACCTCACTGGAGTCAGAATAGTAATTTGGAACCCTACACTATCCAGCACTTACCCTACTATTACACCCCCCTGGAGTTACCATAGTAATTGGAACCCCTACACTATCCAGAACTTACCCTACTATCTACCCCCCTGGAGTTAGAATGGTAATTTGAACCTCTACACTATCCAGCACTTTTCCTACTATTACACCCCCCTGGAGTTAGAATAGTAATTTGAACCCCTACACTATCCAGCACTTACCCTAATATTACACCCCCCTGGAGTTAGAATAGTAATTTGAACCCCTACACTATCAAGCACTTTGCTTACTATTACACCCCACTGGAGTCAGAATAGTAATTTGGAACCCCTACACTATCCAGCACTTATCCTACTATTACACCCCCCAAGTTACAATAGTAATTGGAACCCCTACACTATCCAGCACTTACCCTACTATTACACCCCCCTGGAGTTAGAATAGTAATTGGAACTCCTACACTATCCATCACTTACCCTACTATTACACCCCCCTGGAGTTAGAATAATAATTTGAGCCCCTAAACTATCAAGCACTTTGCCTACTATTACACCCCACTGGAGTCAGAATAGTAATTTGGAACCCCTACACTATCCAGCACTTATCCTACTATTACACCCCCCTGGAGTTACAATAGTAATTGGAACCCCTACACTATCCAGAACTTACCCTACTATCTACCCCCCTGGAGTTAGAATGGTAATTTGAACTCCTACACTATCCAGCACTTACCCTACTATTACACCCCCCCTGGAGTTAGAGTAGTAATTGGAACCCCTACACTATCCAGCACTTACCCTACTATTACACCCTCCTCAAGTTAGAATAGTAATTTGAACCTCTACACTATCCAGCACTTTTCCTACTATTACACCCCACTGTAGTTAGAATAGTAATTTGAACCCCTACACTATCCAGCACTTACCCTAATATTACACCCCACTGGAGTTAGAATAGTAATTTGAACCCCTACACTATCAAGCACTTTGCTTACTATTACACCCCACTGGAGTCAGAATAGTAATTTGGAACCCCTACACTATCCAGCACTTATCCTACTATTACACCCCCCTAGTTACAATAGTAATTGGAACCCCTACACTATCCAGCACTTACCCTACTATTACACCCCCCTGGAGTTAGAATAGTAATTGGAACTCCTACACTATCCATCACTTACCCTACTATTACACCCCCCTGGAGTTAGAATAATAATTTGAGCCCCTAAACTATCAAGCACTTTGCCTACTATTACACCCCACTGGAGTCAGAATAGTAATTTGGAACCCCTACACTATCCAGCACTTATCCTACATTATACCCCCCTGGAGTTACAATAGTAATTGGAACCCCTACACTATCCAGAACTTACCCTACTATTACACCCCCCTGGAGTTAGAATAGTAATTGGAACTCCTACACTATCCAGCACTTATCCTACTATTAAACCCCCCTGGAGTTGGAATAGTAATTGGAACCCCAAAACTATCCAGCACTTACCCTACTATTACACCCCCCTGGAGTTAGAATAGTATTTTGAACCCCTACACTATTCAGCACTTTTCCTACTATTACACCCCCCTGGAGTAGGAATAGAAATTTAAACCCAACACTATCCTGCATTTACCGTACTATTACACCTCCCTGAAGTAAGAATAGTAATTTGAACCCTCACACTATCCAGCACTTTCCCTATTATTACACACCCCTGGAGTTATAATAGTAATTGGAACCCCTATACTATCCAGCACATACCCTAGCATTGCACTCCCTTTGGACTTAGATTAGTAATTTGAACCCCTACACTATTCAGAACTTATCCTACTATTACACCCCCCTGGAGTTAGAATAGTAATTTGAATCCCAACACTATCCAGCACTTATCCTACTATTACACCCCCCTGGAGTTACAATATTAATTTGAACCCCAACACTATCCAGCACTTATCCTACTATTACACCCCACTGGAGTTAGAATAGTAATTTCGAATCCCTACACTATCCAGCTGTTACCCTACTATTATACCGCACTGGAGTTATAATAGTAATTTCGAACCCCTACACTATCTAGCACTTATCCTACTATTCACCCCCCTGGAGTTAGAATAGAAATTGGAACAACTACATTATCCAGCACTTACCCTACTATTATACCCCCTGGAGGTAGAATAGTAATTTGAACCCCTACACTATCCGTCACTTTTTTTACTATTACACCCCACTGTAGTTATAATAGTCATTTGAACCCCTACACTATCCAGCACTTACCCTAATATTACACCCCCCTGGAGTTAAAATAGTAATTTGAACCCCTACACTATCAAGCACTTTGCCTACTATTAAGCCCCACTGGAGTCAGAATAGTAATTTGGAACCCCTACACTATCCATAACTTATCCCACTATTACACCCCCATAGTTACAATAGTAATTGGAACCCCTACACTATCCAGAACTTACCCTACTATTACACCCCCCTGGAGTTAGAATAGTAATTGAAACTCCTACACTATCCAGCACTTACCCTACTATTACACCCCCTGGAGTTAGAATATTATTTTGAACCGCTACACTATCAAGCACTTTGCCTACTATTACACCCCACTGGAGTCAGAATAGTAATTTGGAACCCCTATACTATCCAGATCGTATCCTACTATTACACCCCCCTAGAGTTACAATAGTAATTGGAACCCCTACACTATCCAGCACTTACCCTACTATTACACCCCGCTGGAGTTAGAATAGTAATTGGAACTCCTACACTATCCAGCACTTATCCTACTATTACCCCCCCCCCGGAGTTAGAATAGTAATTGGAACCCCAAAACTATCCAGCACTTACCCTACTATTACACAACCCCCTGGAGTTAGAATAGTAATTTGAACCCCTACACTATTCAGCACTTTTCCTACTATTACACTCCCTGGAGTAGGAATAGTAATTTAAACCAACACTATCCTGCATTTACCCTACTATTACACCTCCCTGGAGTAAGAATAGTCATTTGAACCCTCACACTATCCAGCACTTTCCCTATTATTACACCCCCCTGGAGTTGGAATAGTAATTGGAACCCCTATACTATCCAGCACATACCCTAGCATTGCACCCCCTTTGGACTTAGATTAGTAATTTGAACCCCTACACTATTCAGAACTTACCCTACTATTACACTCCCCTGGAGTTAGAAAAATAATTTGAATCCCAACACTATCCAGCACTTATCCTACTATTACACCCCCCTGGAGTTACAATATTAATTTGAACCCCAACACTATCCAGCACTTAACCTACTATTACACCCCCCTGGAGTTAGAATAGTAATTGGAACCCTTACACTATTCAGCATGTATCCTACTATTACACCCCACTGGAGTTAGAATAGTAATTTCGAACGCCTACACTATCCAGCAGTTACCCTACTATTACACCCCACTGGAGTTATAATAGTAATTTCAAACACCTACACTATCTAGCACTTATCCTACTATTACACCCCCCTGGAGTTACAATAGTAATTGGAACCCCTACACTATCCCCTACACTATCCAGCACTTACCCTACTATTACACCCCCCTGGAGATGGAATAGTAATTTGAATTCCAACACTATCCAGCTATTATACCCCCCTGGAGTTACAATAGTAATATGACCCCAACACTATCCAGCACTTATCCTACTATGACACCCCCCTAGAGTTACAATAGTAATTGGAACCGCTACACTATCCAGCACTTGCCCTACTATTACACACCCCTGGAGTTAGAATAGTAATTTGAACCCCTACACTATTCAGCACTTACCCTACTATTACACCCCCCTGGAGTTAGAATAGCAATTTGAATCCCAACACTATCCTGCATTTACCCTACTATTACACCTCTCTGGAGTAAGAATAGTATTTTGAACCCTCACACTATCCAGCACTTACTCTACTAATACACCACCCTGGAGTTAGAATAGTAATTTGAACCCCTATACTATCCAGCACTTACCCTACTATTACACCCCACTGGAGTTAGAATAGTAATGTGAACCTCTACACTATCCAGCACCTTAGAATAGTAATTTGGCACCCCTATACTATCCAGCACATACCCTAGCATTGCACCCCCTTTGGACTTAGATTAGTAATTTGAACCCCTACACTATTCAGAACTTACCCTACTATTACACCCCCCCGGAGTTAGAATAGTAATTTGAATCCCAACACTATCCAGCACTTATCCGACTATTACACCCCCCTGGAGTTACAATATTAATTTGAACGCCAACACTATCCAGTACTCATTCTACTATTACACCCCCCTGGAGTTAGAATAGTAATTGGAACCCTTACACTATTCAGCACTTATCCTACTATTACACCCCACTGGAGTTAGAATAGTAATTTCGAACCCCTACACTATCCAGCAGTTACCCTACTATTACACCCCACTGGAGTTATAATAGTAATTTCGAACCCCTACACTATCTAGCATTATCCTACTATTTCACCCCCCTGGAGTTAGAATAGAAATTGGAACCCCTACACTATCCAGCACTTACCCTACTATTATACTCCCCTGGAGGTAGAATAGTAATTTGAACCCCTACGCTATCCAGCACTTTTCCTACTATTACACCCCACTGTAGTTAGAATAGTAATTTGAACCCCTACACTATCCAGCACTTACCCTAATATTACACCCCCCTAGAATTAGAATAGTAATTTGAACCCCTACACTATCAAGCACTTTGCCTACTATTATACCCCACTGGAGTCAGAGTAGTAATTTGGAGCCCCTACACTATCCAGCACTTATCCGACTATTACACCCCCTAGTTACAATAGTAATTGGAACCCCTACACTATCCAGCACTTACCCTACTATTACGCCCCCCTGGAGTTAGAATAGTAATTTGAACTCCTACACTATCCAGCACTTACCCTACTATTACACCCCCCTGGAGTTAGAATAGTAATTGAAACTCCTACACTATCCAGCACTTACCCTACTATTACACCCCCTGGAGTTAGAATATTATTTTGAACCCCTACACTATCAAGCACTTTGCCTACTATTACACCCCACTGGAGTCAGAATAGTAATTTGGAACCCCTATACTATCCAGATCGTATCCTACTATTACACCCCCCTAGAGTTACAATAGTAATTGGAACCCCTACACTATCCAGCACTTACCCTACTATTACACCCCCCTGGAGTTAGAATAGTAATTGGAACTCCTACACTATCCAGCACTTATCCTACTATTACCCCCCCCCCCCGGAGTTCGAATAGTAATTGGAACCCCAAAACTATCCAGCACTTACCCTACTATTACACAACCCCCTGGAGTTAGAATAGTAATTTGAACCCCTACACTATTCAGCACTTTTCCTACTATTACACTCCCTGGAGTAGGAATAGTAATTTAAACCAACACTATCCTGCATTTACCCTACTATTACACCTCCCTGGAGTAAGAATAGTCATTTGAACCCTCACACTATCCAGCACTTTCCCTATTATTACACCCCCCTGGAGTTGGAATAGTAATTGGAACCCCTATACTATCCAGCACATACCCTAGCATTGCACCCCCTTTGGACTTAGATTAGTAATTTGAACCCCTACACTATTCAGAACTTACCCTACTATTACACTCCCCTGGAGTTAGAAAAATAATTTGAATCCCAACACTATCCAGCACTTATCCTACTATTACACCCCCCTGGAGTTACAATATTAATTTGAACCCCAACACTATCCAGCACTTAACCTACTATTACACCCCCCTGGAGTTAGAATAGTAATTGGAACCCTTACACTATTCAGCATGTATCCTACTATTACACCCCACTGGAGTTAGAATAGTAATTTCGAACGCCTACACTATCCAGCAGTTACCCTACTATTACACCCCACTGGAGTTATAATAGTAATTTCAAACACCTACACTATCTAGCACTTATCCTACTATTACACCCCCCTGGAGTTACAATAGTAATTGGAACCCCTACACTATCCCCTACACTATCAAGCACTTACCCTACTATTACACCCCCCTGGAGATGGAATAGTAATTTGAATTCCAACACTATCCAGCTATTATACCCCCCTGGAGTTACAATAGTAATATGACCCCAACACTATCCAGCACTTATCCTACTATTACACCCCCTAGAGTTACAATAGTAATTGGAACCGCTACACTATCCAGCACTTGCCCTACTATTACACACCCCTGGAGTTAGAATAGTAATTTGAACCCCTACACTATTCAGCACTTACCCTACTATTACACCCCCCTGGAGTTAGAATAGCAATTTGAATCCCAACACTATCCTGCATTTACCCTACTATTACACCTCTCTGGAGTAAGAATAGTATTTTGAACCCTCACACCATCCAGCACTTACTCTACTAATACACCACCCTGGAGATAGAATAGTAATTTGAACCCCTATACTATCCAGCACTTACCCTACTATTACACCCCACTGGAGTTAGAATAGTAATGTGAACCTCTACACTATCCAGCACCTTAGAATAGTAATTTGGCACCCCTATACTATCCAGCACATACCCTAGCATTGCACCCCCTTTGGACTTAGATTAGTAATTTGAACCCCTACACTATTCAGAACTTACCCTACTATTACACCCCCCCGGAGTTAGAATAGTAATTTGAATCCCAACACTATCCAGCACTTATCCGACTATTACACCCCCCTGGAGTTACAATATTAATTTGAACCCCAACACTATCCAGTACTCATCCTACTATTACACCCCCCTGGAGTTAGAATAGTAATTGGAACCCTTACACTATTCAGCACTTATCCTACTATTACACCCCACTGGAGTTAGAATAGTAATTTCGAACCCCTACACTATCCAGCAGTTACCCTACTATTACACCCCACTGGAGTTATAATAGTAATTTCGAACCCCTACACTATCTAGCATTATCCTACTATTTCACCCCCCTGGAGTTAGAATAGAAATTGGAACCCCTACACTATCCAGCACTTACCCTACTATTATACTCCCCTGGAGGTAGAATAGTAATTTGAACCCCTACGCTATCCAGCACTTTTCATACTATTACACCCCACTGTAGTTAGAATAGTAATTTGAACCCCTACACTATCCAGCACTTACCCTAATATTACACCCCCCTGGAATTAGAATAGTAATTTGAACCCCTACACTATCAAGCACTTTGCCTACTATTATACCCCACTGGAGTCAGAGTAGTAATTTGGAGCCCCTACACTATCCAGCACTTATCCTACTATTACACCCCCTAGTTAGAATAGTAATTTGAACCCCTACACTATCCAGCACTTACCCTAATATTACACCCCCCTGGAATTAGAATAGTAATTTGAACCCCTACACTATCAAGCACTTTGCCTACTATTATACCCCACTGGAGTCAGAATAGTAATTTGGAACCCCTACACTATCCAGCACTTATCCTACTATTACACCCCCCTGGAGTTACAATAGTAATTGGAACCCCTACACTATCCAGCACTTACCCTACTATTACACCCCCTGCAGCTAGAATAGTAATTGGAACTCCTACACTATCCAGTACGTATCCTACTATTACACCCCCTGGAGTTAGAATAGTAATTGGAACCCCAAAACTATCCAGCACTTACCCTACTATTACACCCCCCTGGAGTTAGAATATTAATTTGAACCCTCACACTATCCAGCACTTTCCCTATTATTACACCGCCCTGGAGTTAGAATAGTAATTGGAACCCCTATACTATCCAGCACATACCCTAGCATTGCACCCCCTTTGGACTTAGATTAGTAATTTGAACCCCCACACTATTCAGAACTTACCCTACTATTACACTCCCCTGGAGTTAGAATAGTAATTTGAATCCCAACACTATCCAGCACTTACCCTACTATTACACCCCCCTGGAGTTAGAATAGTAATTGGAACTCCTACACTATCCAGCACTTATCCTACTATTAAACTCCCCCTGGAGTTAGAATAGTAATTGGAACCTCAAAACTATCCAGCACTTACCCTACTATTACACCCCCCTGGAGTTAGAATAGTATTTTGAACCCCTACACTATTCAGCACTTTTCCTACTATTACACCCCCCTGGAGTAGGAATAGAAATTTAAACCCAACACTATCCTGCATTTACCGTACTATTACACCTCCCTGAAGTAAGAATAGTAATTTGAACCCTCACACTATCCAGCACTTTCCCTATTATTACACACCCCTGGAGTTATAATAGTAATTGGAACCCCTATACTATCCAGCACATACCCTAGCATTGCACCCCCTTTGGACTTAGATTAGTAATTTGAACCCCTACACTATTCAGAACTTATCCTACTATCACACCCCCCTGGAGTTAGAATAGTAATTTGAATCCCAACACTATCCAGCACTTATCCTACTATTACACCCCCCTGGAGTTACAATATTAATTTGAACCCCAACACTATCCAGCACTTATCCTACTATTACACCCCACTGGAGTTAGAATAGTAATTTCGAATCCCTACACTATCCAGCTGTTACCCTACTATTATACCGCACTGGAGTTATAATAGTAATTTCGAACCCGTACACTATCTAGCACTTATCCTACTATTCACCCCCCTGGAGTTAGAATAGAAATTGGAACAACTACATTATCCAGCACTTACCCTACTATTATACCCCACTGTAGTTATAATAGTCATTTGAACCCCTACACTATCCAGCACTTACCCTAATATTACACCCCCCTGGAGTTAAAATAGTAATTTGAACCCCTACACTATCAAGCACTTTGCCTACTATTAAGCCCCACTGGAGTCAGAATAGTAATTTGGAACCCCTACACTATCCATAACTTATCCCACTATTACACCCCCATAGTTACAATAGTAATTGGAACCCCTACACTATCCAGCACTTACCCTACTATTACACCCCCCTGGAGTTAGAATAGTAATTGGAACTCCTACACTATCCAGCACTTACCCTACTATTACACCCCCTGGAGTTAGAATATTAATTTGAACCCCTACACTATCAAGCACTTTGCCTACTATTACACCCCACTGGAGTCAGAATAGTAATTTGGAACCCCTATACTATCCAGATCGTATCCTACTATTACACCCCCCTAGAGTTACAATAGTAATTGGAACCCCTACACTATCCAGCACTTACCCTACTATTACACCCCCCTGGAGTTAGAATAGTTATTGGAACTCCTACACTATCCAGCACTTATCCTACTATTACACCCCCCCGGAGTTAGAATAGTAATTGGAACCCCAAAACTATCCAGCACTTACCCTACTATTACACAACCCCCTGGAGTTAGAATAGTAATTTGAACCCCTACACTATTCAGCACTTTTCCTACTATTACACTCCCTGGAGTAGGAATAGTAATTTAAACCAACACTATCCTGCATTTACCCTACTATTACACCTCCCTGGAGTAAGAATAGTCATTTGAACCCTCACACTATCCAGCACTTTCCCTATTATTACACCCCCCTGGAGTTGGAATAGTAATTGGAACCCCTATACTATCCAGCACATACCCTAGCATTGCACCCCCTTTGGACTTAGATTAGTAATTTGAACCCCTACACTATTCAGAACTTACCCTACTATTACACTCCCCTGGAGTTAGAAAAATAATTTGAATCCCAACACTATCCAGCACTTATCCTACTATTACACCCCCCTGGAGTTACAATATTAATTTGAACCCCAACACTATCCAGCACTTAACCTACTATTACACCCCCCTGGAGTTAGAATAGTAATTGGAACCCTTACACTATTCAGCATGTATCCTACTATTACACCCCACTGGAGTTAGAATAGTAATTTCGAACGCCTACACTATCCAGCAGTTACCCTACTATTACACCCCACTGGAGTTATAATAGTAATTTCAAACACCTACACTATCTAGCACTTATCCTACTATTACACCCCCCTGGAGTTACAATAGTAATTGGAACCCCTGCACTATCCCCTACACTATCCAGCACTTACCCTACTAGTACACCCCCCTGGAGATGGAATAGTAATTTGAATTCCAACACTATCCAACTATTATACCCCCCTGGAGTTACAATAGTAATATGACCCCAACACTATCCAGCACTTATCCTACTATTACACCCCCCTAGAGTTACAATAGTAATTGGAACCGCTACACTATCCAGCACTTGCCCTACTATTACACACCCCTGGAGTTAGAATAGTAATTTGAACCCCTACACTATCCAGCACTTGCCCTACTATTACACACCCCTGGAGTTAGAATAGTAATTTGAACCCCTACACTATTCAGCACTTACCCTACTATTACACCCCCCTGGAGTTAGAATAGCAATTTGAATCCCAACACTATCCTACATTTACCCTACTATTACACCTCTCTGGAGTAAGAATAGTATTTTGAACCCTCACACTATCCAGCACTTACTCTACTAATACACCACCCTGGAGTTAGAATAGTAATTTGAACCCCTATACTATCCAGCACTTACCCTACTATTACACCCCACTGGAGTTAGAATAGTAATGTGAACCTCTACACTATCCAGCACCTTAGAATAGTAATTTGGCACCCCTATACTATCCAGCACATACCCTAGCATTGCACCCCCTTTGGACTTAGATTAGTAATTTGAACCCCTACACTATTCAGAACTTACCCTACTATTACACCCCCCCGGAGTTAGAATAGTAATTTGAATCCCAACACTATCCAGCACTTATCCGACTATTACACCCCCCTGGAGTTACAATATTAATTTGAACCCCAACACTATCCAGTACTTATCCTACTATTACACCCCCCTGGAGTTAGAATAGTAATTGGAACCCTTACACTATTCAGCACTTATCCTACTATTACACCCCACTGGAGTTAGAATAGTAATTTCGAACCCCTACACTATCCAGCAGTTACCCTACTATTACACCCCACTGGAGTTATAATAGTAATTTCGAACCCCTACACTATCTAGCATTATCCTACTATTTCACCCCCCTGGAGTTAGAATAGAAATTGGAACCCCTACACTATCCAGCACTTACCCTACTATTATACTCCCCTGGAGGTAGAATAGTAATTTGAACCCCTACGCTATCCAGCACTTTTCCTACTATTACACCCCACTGTAGTTAGAATAGTAATTTGAACCCCTACACTATCCAGCACTTACCCTAATATTACACCCCCCTGGAGTTAGAATAGTAATTTGAACCCCTACACTATCAAGCACTTTGCCTAATATTATACCCCACTGGAGTCAGAGTAGTAATTTGGAGCCCCTACACTATCCAGCACTTATCCTACTATTACACCCCCTAGTTACAATAGTAATTGGAACCCCTACACTATCCAGCACTTACCCTACTATTACGCCCCCCTGGAGTTAGAATAGTAATTTAAAATCCTACACTATCCAGCACTTACCCTACTATTACACCCCCCTGGAGTTAGAATAATAATTTGAACCCCTACACTATCAAGCACTTTGCCTACTATTACACCCCACTGGAGTCAGAATAGTAATTTGGAACCCCTACACTATCCAGCACTTATCCTACTATTACACCCCCCTGGAGTTACAATAGTAATTGGAACCCCTACACTATCGAGCACTTACCCTACTATACACCCCCCTGCAGCTAGAATAGTAATTGGAACTCCTACACTATCCAGTACTTATCCTACTATTACACCCCCTGGAGTTAGAATAGTAATTGGAACCCCAAAACTATCCAGCACTTACCCTACTATTACACCCCCCTGGAGTTAGAATATTAATTTGAACCCTCACACTATCCAGCACTTTCCCTATTATTACACCACCCTGGAGTTAGAATAGTAATTGGAACCCCTATACTATCCAGCACATACCCTAGCATTGCACCCCCTTTGGACTTAGATTAGTAATTTGAACCCCTACACTATTCAGAACTTACCCTACTATTACACTCCCCTGGAGTTAGAATAGTAATTTGAATCCCAACACTATCCAGCACTTATCCTACTATTACACCCCCCTGGAGTTACAATATTAATTTGAACCCCAACACTATCCAGCACTTAACCTACTATTACACCCCCCTGGAGTTAGAATAGTAATTGGAACCCTTACACTATTCAGCATGTATCCTACTATTACACCCCACTGGAGTTAGAATAGTAATTTCGAACGCCTACACTATCCAGCAGTTACCCTACTATTACACCCCCCTGGAGTTAGAATAGTAATTGGAACCCTAAACTATTCAGCACTTATCCTAGTATTACACCCCACTGGAGTTAGAATAGTAATTTGAACTCCTACACTATCCAGCACTTACCCTACTATTACACCCCCCTGGAGTTAGAATAATAATTTGAACCCCTACACTATCAAGCACTTTGCCTACTATTACACCCCACTGGAGTCAGAATAGTAATTTGGAACCCCTACACTATCCAGCACTTATCCTACTATTACACCCCCCTGGAGTTACAATAGTAATTGGAACTCCTACACAATCCAGTACTTACCTACTATTACACCCCCTGGAGTTAGAATAGTAATCGGAACCCCAAAACTATCCAGCACTTACCCTACTATTACACCCCCCTGGAGTTAGAATAGTAATTTGAACCCTCACACTATCCAGCACTTTCCCTATTATTACACCCCCCTGGAGTTAGAATAGTAATTGTAACCCCTATACTATCCAGCACATACCCTAGCATTGCACCCCCTTTGGACTTAGATTAGTCATTTGAACCCCTACACTATTCAGAACTTACCCTACTATTACACTCCCCTGGAGTTAGAATAGTAATTTGAATCCCAACACTATCCAGCACTTATCCGACTATTACACCCCCCTGGAGTTACAATATTAATTTGAACCCCAACACTATCCAGCACTTAACCTACTATTACACCCCCCTGGAGTTAGAATAGTAATTGGAACCGTTACACTATTCAGCATGTATCCTACTATTACACCCCACTGGAGTTAGAATAGTAATTTCGAACGCCTACACTATGCAGCAGTTACCCTACTATTACACCCCCCTGGAGTTAGAATAGTAATTGGAACCCTTAAACTATTCAGCACTTATCCTACTATTACACCCCACTGGAGTTAGAATAGTAATTTCGAACCCCTACACTATCCAGCAGTTACCCTACTATTATACCCCACTGGAGTTATAATAGTAATTTCGAACCCCTACACTATCTAGCATTATCCTACTATTTCACCCCCCTGGAGTTAGAATAGAAATTGGATTCCCTACACTATCCAGCACTTACCCTACTATTATACCCCCCTGGAGGTAGAATAGTAATTTGAACCCCTACGCTATCCAGCACTTTTCCTACTATTACACCCCACTGTAGTTAGAATAGTAATTTGAACCCCTACACTATCCAGGACTTACCCTAATATTACACCCCCCTGGAGTTAGAATACTAATTTGAACCCCTACACTATCAAGCACTTTGCCTACTATTATACCCCACTGGAGTCAGAGTAGTAATTTGGAACCCCTACACTATCCAGCACTTACCCTAGTATTACACCCACTTGGAGTTAGATTAGTAATTTGAATCCCAATACTATCCTGCACTTATCCTACTATTACACCTCCCTGGAGTAAGAATAGTAATTTGGACCCTCACACTATCCAGCACGTACCCTACTATTACACCACCCTGGAGTTACAATAGTAATTGGAACCCCTACACTATCCAGCACTTACCCTACTATTACACCCCCCTGGAGTTAGAATAGTTATTGGAACTCCTACACTATCCAGCACTTATCCTACTATTACACCCCCCCGGAGTTAGAATAGTAATTGGAACCCCAAAACTATCCAGCACTTACCCTACTATTACACAATCCCCTGGAGTTAGAATAGTAATTTGAACCCCTACACTATTCAGCACTTTTCCTACTATTACACTCCCTGGAGTAGGAATAGTAATTTAAACCAACACTATCCTGCATTTACCCTACTATTACACCTCCCTGGAGTAAGAATAGTCATTTGAACCCTCACACTATCCAGCACTTTCCCTATTATTACACCCCCCTGGAGTTGGAATAGTAATTGGAACCCCTATACTATCCAGCACATACCCTAGCATTGCACCCCCTTTGGACTTAGATTAGTAATTTGAACCCCTACACTATTCAGAACTTACCCTACTATTACACTCCCCTGGAGTTAGAAAAATAATTTGAATCCCAACACTATCCAGCACTTATCCTACTATTACACCCCCCTGGAGTTACAATATTAATTTGAACCCCAACACTATCCAGCACTTAACCTACTATTACACCCCCCTGGAGTTAGAATAGTAATTGGAACCCTTACACTATTCAGCATGTATCCTACTATTACACCCCACTGGAGTTAGAATAGTAATTTCGAACGCCTACACTATCCAGCAGTTACCCTACTATTACACCCCACTGGAGTTATAATAGTAATTTCAAACACCTACACTATCTAGCACTTATCCTACTATTACACCCCCCTGGAGTTACAATAGTAATTGGAACCCCTGCACTATCCCCTACACTATCCAGCACTTACCCTACTAGTACACCCCCCTGGAGATGGAATAGTAATTTGAATTCCAACACTATCCAACTATTATACCCCCCTGGAGTTACAATAGTAATATGACCCCAACACTATCCAGCACTTATCCTACTATTACACCCCCCTAGAGTTACAATAGTAATTGGAACCGCTACACTATCCAGCACTTGCCCTACTATTACACACCCCTGGAGTTAGAATAGTAATTTGAACCCCTACACTATTCAGCACTTACCCTACTATTACACCCCCCTGGAGTTAGAATAGCAATTTGAATCCCAACACTATCCTACATTTACCCTACTATTACACCTCTCTGGAGTAAGAATAGTATTTTGAACCCTCACACTATCCAGCACTTACTCTACTAATACACCACCCTGGAGTTAGAATAGTAATTTGAACCCCTATACTATCCAGCACTTACCCTACTATTACACCCCACTGGAGTTAGAATAGTAATGTAAACCTCTACACTATCCAGCACCTTAGAATAGTAATTTGGCACCCCTATACTATCCAGCACATACCCTAGCATTGCACCCCCTTTGGACTTAGATTAGTAATTTGAACCCCTACACTATTCAGAACTTACCCTACTATTACACCCCCCCGGAGTTAGAATAGTAATTTGAATCCCAACACTATCCAGCACTTATCCGACTATTACACCCCCCTGGAGTTACAATATTAATTTGAACCCCAACACTATCCAGTACTTATCCTACTATTACACCCCCCTGGAGTTAGAATAGTAATTGGAACCCTTACACTATTCAGCACTTATCCTACTATTACACCCCACTGGAGTTAGAATAGTAATTTCGAACCCCTACACTATCCAGCAGTTACCCTACTATTACACCCCACTGGAGTTATAATAGTAATTTCGAACCCCTACACTATCTAGCATTATCCTACTATTTCACCCCCCTGGAGTTAGAATAGAAATTGTAACCCCTACACTATCCAGCACTTACCCTACTATTATACTCCCCTGGAGGTAGAATAGTAATTTGAACCCCTACGCTATCCAGCACTTTTCCTACTATTACACCCCACTGTAGTTAGAATAGTAATTTGAACCCCTACACTATCCAGCACTTACCCTAATATTACACCCCCCTGGAGTTAGAATAGTAATTTGAACCCCTACACTATCAAGCACTTTGCCTAATATTATACCCCACTGGAGTCAGAGTAGTAATTTGGAGCCCCTACACTATCCAGCACTTATCCTACTATTACACCCCCTAGTTACAATAGTAATTGGAACCCCTACACTATCCAGCACTTACCCTACTATTACGCCCCCCTGGAGTTAGAATAGTAATTTAAACTCCTACACTATCCAGCACTTACCCTACTATTACACCCCCCTGGAGTTAGAATAATAATTTGAACCCCTACACTATCAAGCACTTTGCCTACTATTACACCCCACTGGAGTCAGAATAGTAATTTGGAACCCCTACACTATCCAGCACTTATCCTACTATTACACCCCCCTGGACTTACAATAGTAATTGGAACCCCTACACTATCCAGCACTTACCCTACTATACACCCCCCTGCAGCTAGAATAGTAATTGGAACTCCTACACTATCCAGTACTTATCCTACTATTACACCCCCTGGAGTTAGAATAGTAATTGGAACCCCAAAACTATCCAGCACTTACCCTACTATTACACCCCCCTGGAGTTAGAATATTAATTTGAACCCTCACACTATCCAGCACTTTCCCTATTATTACACCACCCTGGAGTTAGAATAGTAATTGGAACCCCTATACTATCCAGCACATACCCTAGCATTGCACCCCCTTTGGACTTAGATTAGTAATTTGAACCCCTACACTATTCAGAACTTACCCTACTATTACACTCCCCTGGAGTTAGAATAGTAATTTGAATCCCAACACTATCCAGCACTTATCCTACTATTACACCCCCCTGGAGTTACAATATTAATTTGAACCCCAACACTATCCAGCACTTAACCTACTATTACACCCCCCTGGTGTTAGAATAGTAATTGGAACCCTTACACTATTCAGCATGTATCCTACTATTACACCCCACTGGAGTTAGAATAGTAATTTCGAACGCCTACACTATCCAGCAGTTACCCTACTATTACACCCCCCTGGAGTTAGAATAGTAATTGGAACCCTAAACTATTCAGCACTTATCCTACTATTACACCCCACTGGAGTTAGAATAGTAATTTGAACTCCTACACTATCCAGCACTTACCCTACTATTACACCCCCCTGGAGTTAGAATAATAATTTGAACCCCTACACTATCAAGCACTTTGCCTACTATTACACCCCACTGGAGTCAGAATAGTAATTTGGAACCCCTACACTATCCAGCACTTATCCTACTATTACACCCCCCTGGAGTTACAATAGTAATTGGAACCCCTACACTATCCAGCACTTACACTACTATTACACCCCCCTGCAGCTAGAATAGTAATTGGAACTCCTACACAATCCAGTACTTACCTACTATTACACCCCCTGGAGTTAGAATAGTAATTGGAACCCCAAAACTATCCAGCACTTACCCTACTATTACACCCCCCTGGAGTTAGAATAGTAATTTGAACCCTCACACTATCCAGCACTTTCCCTATTATTACACCCCCCTGGAGTTAGAATAGTAATTGTAACCCCTATACTATCCAGCACATACCCTAGCATTGCACCCCCTTTGGACTTAGATTAATCATTTGAACCCCTACACTATTCAGAACTTACCCTACTATTACACTCCCCTGGAGTTAGAATAGTAATTTGAATCCCAACACTATCCAGCACTTATCCGACTATTACACCCCCCTGGAGTTACAATATTAATTTGAACCCCAACACTATCCAGCACTTATCCTACTATTACACCCCCCTGGAGTTAGAATAGTAATTGGAACCGTTACACTATTCAGCATGTATCCTACTATTACACCCCACTGGAGTTAGAATAGTAATTTCGAACGCCTACACTATGCAGCAGTTACCCTACTATTACACCCCCCTGGAGTTAGAATAGTAATTGGAACCCTTAAACTATTCAGCACTTATCCTACTATTACACCCCACTGGAGTTAGAATAGTAATTTCGAACCCCTACACTATCCAGCAGTTACCCTACTATTATACCCCACTGGAGTTATAATAGTAATTTCGAACCCCTACACTATCTAGCATTATCCTACTATTTCACCCCCTGGAGTTAGAATAGAAATTGGATTCCCTACACTATCCAGCACTTACCCTACTATTATACCCCCCTGGAGGTAGAATAGTAATTTGAACCCCTACGCTATCCAGCACTTTTCCTACTATTACACCCCACTGTAGTTAGAATAGTAATTTGAACCCCTACACTATCCAGCACTTACCCTAATATTACACCCCCCTGGAGTTAGAATACTAATTTGAACCCCTACACTATCAAGCACTTTGCCTACTATTATACCCCACTGGAGTCAGAGTAGTAATTTGGAACCCCTACACTATCCAGCACTTACCCTAGTATTACACCCACTTGGAGTTAGATTAGTAATTTGAATCCCAATACTATCCTGCACTTATCCTACTATTACACCTCCCTGGAGTAAGAATAGTAATTTGGACCCTCACACTATCCAGCACGTACCCTACTATTACACCACCCTGGAGTTACAATAGTAATTGGAACCCCTACACTATCCAGCACTTACCCTACTATTACACCCCCCTGGAGTTAGAATAGTAATTGGAACTCCTACACTATCCAGCACTTATCCTACTATTACACCCCCCCGGAGTTAGAATAGTAATTGGAACCCCAAAACTATCCAGCACTTACCCTACTATTACACAACCCCCTGGAGTTAGAATAGTATATTGAACCCCTACACTATTCAGCACTTTTCCTACTATTACACTCCCTGGAGTAGGAATAGTAATTTAAACCAACACTATCCTGCATTTACCCTACTATTACACCTCCCTGGAGTAAGAATAGTCATTTGAACCCTCACACTATCCAGCACTTTCCCTATTATTACACCCCCCTGGAGTTGGAATAGTAATTGGAACCCCTATACTATCCAGCACATACCGTAGCATTGCACCCCCTTTGGACTTAGATTAGTAATTTGAACCCCTACACTATTCAGAACTTACCCTACTATTACACTCCCCTGGAGTTAGAAAAATAATTTGAATCCCAACACTATCCAGCACTTATCCTACTATTACACCCCCCTGGAGTTACAATATTAATTTGAACCCCAACACTATCCAGCACTTAACCTACTATTACACCCCCCTGGAGTTAGAATAGTAATTGGAACCCTTACACTATTCAGCATGTATCCTACTATTACACCCCACTGGAGTTAGAATAGTAATTTCGAACGCCTACACTATCCAGCAGTTACCCTACTATTACACCCCACTGGAGTTATAATAGTAATTTCAAACACCTACACTATCTAGCACTTATCCTACTATTACACCCCCCTGGAGTTACAATAGTAATTGGAACCCCTGCACTATCCCCTACACTATCCAGCACTTACCCTACTAGTACACCCCCCTGGAGATGGAATAGTAATTTGAATTCCAACACTATCCAACTATTATACCCCCCTGGAGTTACAATAGTAATATGACCCCAACACTATCCAGCACTTATCCTACTATTACACCCCCCTAGAGTTACAATAGTAATTGGAACCGCTACACTATCCAGCACTTGCCCTACTATTACACACCCCTGGAGTTAGAATAGTAATTTGAACCCCTACACTATTCAGCACTTACCCTACTATTACACCCCCCTGGAGTTAGAATAGCAATTTGAATCCCAACACTATCCTGCATTTACCCTACTATTACACCTCTCTGGAGTAAGAATAGTATTTTGAACCCTCACACTATCCAGCACTTACTCTACTAATACACCACCCTGGAGTTAGAATAGTAATTTGAACCCCTATACTATCCAGCACTTACCCTACTATTACACCCCACTGGAGTTAGAATAGTAATGTGAACCTCTACACTATCCAGCACCTTAGAATAGTAATTTGGCACCCCTATACTATCCAGCACATACCCTAGCATTGCACCCCCTTTGGACTTAGATTAGTAATTTGAACCCCTACACTATTCAGAACTTACCCTACTATTACACCCCCCCGGAGTTAGAATAGTAATTTGAATCCCAACACTATCCAGCACTTATCCGACTATTACACCCCCCTGGAGTTACAATATTAATTTGAACCCCAACACTATCCAGTACTTATCCTACTATTACACCCCCCTGGAGTTAGAATAGTAATTGGAACCCTTACACTATTCAGCACTTATCCTACTATTACACCCCACTGGAGTTAGAATAGTAATTTCGAACCCCTACACTATCCAGCAGTTACCCTACTATTACACCCCACTGGAGTTATAATACTAATTTCGAACCCCTACACTATCTAGCATTATCCTACTATTTCACCCCCCTGGAGTTAGAATAGAAATTGGAACCCCTACACTATCCAGCACTTACCCTACTATTATACTCCCCTGGAGGTAGAATAGTAATTTGAACCCCTACACTATCCAGCACTTTTCCTACTATTACACCCCACTGTAGTTAGAATAGTAATTTGAACCCCTACACTATCCAGCACTTTTCCTACTATTACACCCCACTGTAGTTAGAATAGTAATTTGAACCCCTACACTATCCAGCACTTACCCTAATATTACACCCCCCTGGAGTTAGAATAGTAATTTGAACCCCTACACTATCAAGCACTTATCCTACTATTACACCCCCTAGTTACAATAGTAATTGGAACCCCTACACTATCCAGCACTTACCCTACTATTACGCCCCCCTGGAGTTAGAATAGTAATTTGAACTCCTACACTATCCAGCACTTACCCTACTATTACACCCCCCTGGAGTTAGAATAATAATTTGAACCCCTACACTATCAAGCACTTTGCCTACTATTACACCCCACTGGAGTCAGAATAGTAATTTGGAACCCCTACACTATCCAGCACTTATCCTACTATTACACCCCCCTGGAGTTACAATAGTAATTGGAACCCCTACACTATCCAGCACTTACCCTACTATACACCCCCCTGCAGCTAGAATAGTAATTGGAACTCCTACACTATCCAGTACTTATCCTACTATTACACCCCCTGGAGTTAGAATAGTAATTGGAACCCCAAAACTATCCAGCACTTACCCTACTATTACACCCCCCTGGAGTTAGAATATTAATTTGAACCCTCACACTATCCAGCACTTTCCCTATTATTACACCACCCTGGAGTTAGAATAGTAATTGGAACCCCTATACTATCCAGCACATACCCTAGCATTGCACCCCCTTTGGACTTAGATTAGTAATTTGAACCCCTACACTATTCAGAACTTGCCCTACTATTACACTCCCCTGGAGTTAGAATAGTAATTTGAATCCCAACACTATCCAGCACTTATCCTACTATTACACCCCCCTGGAGTTACAATATTAATTTGAACCCCAACACTATCCAGCACTTAACCTACTATTACACCCCCCTGGAGTTAGAATAGTAATTGGAACCCTTACACTATTCAGCATGTATCCTACTATTACACCCCACTGGAGTTAGAATAGTAATTTCGAACGCCTACACTATCCAGCAGTTACCCTACTATTACACCCCCCTGGAGTTAGAATAGTAATTGGAACCCTAAACTATTCAGCACTTATCCTACTATTACACCCCACTGGAGTTAGAATAGTAATTTGAACTCCTACACTATCCAGCACTTACCCTACTATTACACCCCCCTGGAGTTAGAATAATAATTTGAACCCCTACACTATCAAGCACTTTGCCTACTATTACACCCCACTGGAGTCAGAATAGTAATTTGGAACCCCTACACTATCCAGCACTTATCCTACTATTACACCCCCCTGGAGTTACAATAGTAATTGGAACCCCTACACTATCCAGCACTTACACTACTATTACACCCCCCTGCAGCTAGAATAGTAATTGGAACTCCTACACAATCCAGTACTTACCTACTATTACACCCCCTGGAGTTAGAATAGTAATTGGAACCCCAAAACTATCCAGCACTTACCCTACTATTACACCCCCCTGGAGTTAGAATAGTAATTTGAACCCTCACACTATCCAGCACTTTCCCTATTATTACACCCCCCTGGAGTTAGAATAGTAATTGTAACCCCTATACTATCCAGCACATACCCTAGCATTGCACCCCCTTTGGACTTAGATTAGTCATTTGAACCCCTACACTATTCAGAACTTACCCTACTATTACACTCCCCTGGAGTTAGAATAGTAATTTGAATCCCAACACTATCCTGCACTTATCCGACTATTACACCCCCCTGGAGTTACAATATTAATTTGAACCCCAACACTATCCAGCACTTAACCTACTATTACACCCCCCTGGAGTTAGAATAGTAATTGGAACCGTTACACTATTCAGCATGTATCCTACTATTACACCCCACTGGAGTTAGAATAGTAATTTCGAACGCCTACACTATGCAGCAGTTACCCTACTATTACACCCCCCTGGAGTTAGAATAGTAATTGGAACCCTTAAACTATTCAGCACTTATCCTACTATTACACCCCACTGGAGTTAGAATAGTAATTTCGAACCCCTACACTATCCAGCAGTTACCCTACTATTATACCCCACTGGAGTTATAATAGTAATTTCGAACCCCTACACTATCTAGCATTATCCTACTATTTCACCCCCCTGGAGTTAGAATAGTAATTGTAACCCCTATACTATCCAGCACATACCCTAGCATTGCACCCCCTTTGGACTTAGATTAGTCATTTGAACCCCTACACTATTCAGAACTTACCCTACTATTACACTCCCCTGGAGTTAGAATAGTAATTTGAATCCCAACATTATCCTGCACTTATCCGACTATTACACCCCCCTGGAGTTACAATATTAATTTGAACCCCAACACTATCCAGCACTTAACCTACTATTACACCCCCCTGGAGTTAGAATAGTAATTGGAACCGTTACACTATTCAGCATGTATCCTACTATTACACCCCACTGGAGTTAGAATAGTAATTTCGAACGCCTACACTATGCAGCAGTTACCCTACTATTACACCCCCCTGGAGTTAGAATAGTAATTGGAACCCTTAAACTATTCAGCACTTATCCTACTATTACACCCCACTGGAGTTAGAATAGTAATTTCGAACCCCTACACTATCCAGCAGTTACCCTACTATTATACCCCACTGGAGTTATAATAGTAATTTCGAACCCCTACACTATCTAGCATTATCCTACTATTTCACCCCCCTGGAGTTAGAATAGAAATTGGATTCCCTACACTATCCAGCACTTACCCTACTATTATACCCCCCTGGAGGTAGAATAGTAATTTGAACCCCTACGCTATCCAGCACTTTTCCTACTATTACACCCCACTGTAGTTAGAATAGTAATTTGAACCCCTACACTATCCAGCACTTACCCTAATATTACACCCCCCTGGAGTTAGAATACTAATTTGAACCCCTACACTATCAAGCACTTTGCCTACTATTATACCCCACTGGAGTCAGAGTAGTAATTTGGAACCCCTACACTATCCAGCACTTACCCTAGTATTACACCCACTTGGAGTTAGATTAGTAATTTGAATCCCAATACTATCCTGCACTTATCCTACTATTACACCTCCCTGGAGTAAGAATAGTAATTTGGACCCTCACACTATCCAGCACGTACCCTACTATTACACCACCCTGGAGTTAGAATAGTAATTTGGAACCCCTACACTATCCAGCACTTATCCTACTATTTCCCCCCCCTAGTTATAATAGTTATTTCGAACGGTATACAACGTTTAGCACGCATTTTTTACCACGCACTACCATTACAACGCAGGCATTACCACGCATACCATTACAACGCATTGCGCTGGGGGGCGCTCTAGGATAGGGAATAAGTTTAATTTTATATCCAACACCTTCCCTAGTGTCCATGGGGACTGGAGTTGGAATATAAAATTATACTTACCACTATCCAGCACCTCAAAGCGCTATGCGTTGTAACGGTATTCGTTGTAAATACCGCGTTGTAAAGGTATGCGTGGTAATAGTATGCCTGCTAACGTCATACATCCATTTCGAACCCCTACACTATCTAGCACTTATCCTACTATTACACCCCCCTGGAGTTACAATAGTAATTGGAACCCCTACACTATCCAGCACTTACCCTACTATTACACCCCCCTGGAGATAGAATAGTAATTTGAATTCCAACACTATCCAGCTATTATACCCCCTAGAGTTACAATAGTAATATGAACCCCAACACTATCCAGCACTTATCCTACTCTTACACCCCCCTGGAGTTAGAATAGTAATTGGAACCGCTACACTATCCATCATTTACCCTACTATTACACCCCCCTGGAGTTAGAATAGTAATTGAAACCCCTATACTATCCAGCACTTACCCTAGTATTACACCCACTTGGAGTTAGATTAGTAATTTGAATCCCAATACTATCCTGCACTTATCCTACTATTACACCTCCCCGGAGTAAGAATAGTAATTTGAACCCTCACACTATCCAGCACGTACCCTACTATTACACCACCCTGGAGTTAGAATAGTAATTTGAACCCCTATACTATCCAGCACTTACCCTACTATTACACCCCACTGGAGTTAGAATAGTAATGTGAACCTCTACACTATCCAGCACCTACCCTAATATTACACCCCACTGGAGTTAGAATAGTAGTTTGGCACCTCTACAGTATCCAGCACTTATCCTATTATTACAACCCCCTGGAGTTACAGTTGTAATTGGAACCCCTACACTATCCAGCACTTACCCTACTATTACACCCCTCTGGAGTTAGAATATTAATTTGAATACCAACACTATTCTGCACTTACCCTACTATTACACCCTTCTGGAGTTAGAATAGTAATTGGAACCCCTTCACTATCCAGCCTTTACCCTACTATTACACCCCTCTGGAGTTAGAATAGTATTTTGAAACCCCTACACTATCCTGCACTTACCCTACTATTACACTACCCTGGAGTTAGAATACTAATTTCAACCTCTACATTATCCAGCACTTTTTCTAATTTTACACCTCACTGGAGTTAGAATAGTAAATGATACCCCTACACTATCCTGCTTTACACTACTATTATACACACCTTGAGTAAAAATAGTACTTTTTCTCTTGTAATATCTAATATATATTATTGGATTATAACCCACTTGCATTAAAAAAAAATGATATTTGTAGTACATGTTAATTTTAAAAAGTTATCAAGAGTGTAATTTTAAATTAAAATAATTTTTAGAAATTGTATTATAAATTAATGATGTTAAAAAAATAGTTATATTGGTTGGAAAAATAGGTAGAAAATATTTTATTAACACATTCTCACGCTTTAACATTGATTGCAATGAAAGGAATTGTCCTACATTTATTTCAATAGCTCTCTATGTGAATATCGCGTACCTGAAATAAGAAGCTGGCTGTTGACTAACTGGGTTCGTTTAACATTAAAAAGAGAGTAGGTATAATGTAGGAATAATATAACATTTATATAAACATTTTAATTAAATATAAATATACATGTTTAATATAAAAGATTTGTAAAATAATTTAATACAACACATTTTATTGAAGTAAAAATGAAAAAAAATATTTCATGACAAAGTTTATTTAAATACATTTTTGCACATTTTTTAAATTTTTAAAAAATAAATAACATTTAAAAAAAATAAATGTTATTATTGTTTAATAATAAATAAACTTTAATCAAAAAATAGTCCTTTTTCTTTTTTTGCAGCTTATGATGACGTATACGCGTGAACGTCAAAAGCGTAGGCAGCCATTTTGAGGAGCGTCGCTGGACAGAGCAGAAGCATGGAGATTTGCGCTCAGGTAGGAAACTTTATAAAGTTTATATTTACATTTAAACAAGCATAGGTATATATTTATTGCAAGGAAAGAATAGGGAGGTGTAGAATATGTAAATAAGATGTTTACGTTATATTCCGCATGTTCACGGACACATTTTTAGAGTATGCCCATGTCGGGTCACGTGTTTGTTTATCTTTTTTGCAATGTATGCTTCAATAATTTTAAAAGGTAGTTAAACAAGGGTTTGGAAATGTATTTTTTTTAAATTGTTTGTTCGGGATTCTGTCGGATATAGAAGAAGATCGATTTACGAACATTGGATTTCCACTGGAGAAAATGGATTGTTAATAGTGGTGGATTTAAGGAATCGTGGAATATATCTTTGGTTTCTTTTTTGGCTTTAAATTTTGATGGATTTATAATTTTGGAAATGGATTTTGAAGGAGTGCTGATTTGGAGTAAAGCTAGAGGATGGATCTTTACTTGGTTTTTTTTGGACTTTGGAATTCAAGAACAGCAAGATGATGGATACAGTTACGTTTTTTTGGGAGTTCGAGATTGTTTTGAATTTGAAAAAAAAATGTTTTTGGCTGGAAATGTTTGTTGTAAATCGATCTTCAAAAAAGGAATTCCTTTTTTTGGAAATGCATTTTGTTTTTTTTTTAAAAAGCAACAAGAAGATTTTTTTACTTGTTTTTTTTGGAAATGGTTTTGAAAAAATGGAATACAAAACAAGCATGGCTTTGGATTACATTGGATTGCATTAAAGAAAAGAAAAACAAAAAAAAGAA
The DNA here is from genome assembly GCF_964263255.1 of Lissotriton vulgaris. NCBI lineage: Eukaryota > Metazoa > Chordata > Amphibia > Caudata > Salamandridae > Lissotriton > Lissotriton vulgaris. The sequence goes on along the minus strand of NW_028246148.1, from coordinate 27,348 downwards.
GACATCTAAGGTAAGGTGACCCGACTTTTAATTTTGCAAAAATTATTTTAGAAAAAAGCCAATTAAAATGCCAAATTAAATATATTGTATTGTAATTTAGGGCAAAACAGGAAAGTAAAAGTGAAGGGAATATTAGTAGTGGAGTATGTGTGTGCAATATTATCTAGGTAGTCTGAAGCCACACACAACGAAAACCGTTGTAAAGCTCCCTATAGTCGTTCCGACATTTTTCTTGATCTTTTAGAGATGCGTGGGTTCAGACTACCTGTTAATGATTGTGACATTCTCATTTCTTGAAAACTTTGCTCCTTCCTCAAAGTTTCCAAGAAATGATAGAAATTCGTATGAGGTTTGCCAATTGTGTGGTTGAAGGAGTTGTGCCATCCCTCTATGGCATTGTTTGTTTATGCCTCTCCTTCTGGAAAGGGGCGACCAATCGGTCCCCCCGAACGTATGGTGGAGTACCCCGATCCCCCCGGGAAGCCATTATGGGCGGGAGGCGAGTCTTGGCTAGTATGCCCGAAGCGGCGTAGCCGGGGCGCGCCTTTTCCCGCCCAAGAGGGGGTTGTCCTAGACACCAACACCGCTAGCCACACCCTGGAGGCGGATTGGAGGTGGGTACACGCTTGCCCGAAGAAGGATAAAAGGAGCGACAAGCCAAGGAAGCATCCTCTTGTTCCTGTGCTCTGAAGCTGCACCTCCCCGTTGCACGTGAGCTCGAGACGGAACGAAGAGCCATTTTTGAGAATTAATCGTGTGTTTCTTCTTTCAGTGAGTTCGGGGCTTTCTGCTTAGGACCTTTGAGGAATATACGTGGACGATGCCTAGCAAGAAGGTCGGAAAGAGGATCGGGACCGATCAGATGCTCCGTATGCTGATGAAAGACATGGCGGATATGAAAAAGCAGATGGCGGTAATGAATGGTGTGGGGGGGCCTAAGAGAGTCATCGGACCAGCATTGCCGGGAGTAGTCCCTAGCGGGAGAGGCAGAAGGGCCAAGAAGGGAGCGTCGGGGGGGGAAGCCCCGGTGCCCGAAGTACCCCCTGCGCACCCGGTCACCCCGATCGAGGCCCCGACTCCGGTCCCAGACGTGGGCCAACCGATCCCTGTGGTAGTCACTCCTGTGAACGGGGAGGATATGCCTCCTGAGCTGGCTGCCCAGTTGGCGGCATGGTTAGGCAAAGAAAACGAGGGGGCCACGGCTGAGGAAGCCAGGGCAATAATGAAGCAGTTGCGGCAATCGAAAGATGCTGCGAAGGCACCGTCTCCTTTTGTTTCCCCGCAGGCTCCCGTGGAACAACCAGTGTCGGGCGTTGGTTCGGCAGGAACTACGGTCACAGTGGCCGGTTCAGGTAAGCAGCCATTGCCGATTGCGGGGAGGGATCGGTACCTTCAAGGAGGGAAAAAGTTGTTCAGCATATCCCGATTGAGGTCAAAGAAAGGATATGGGCTGATAAATATGTGAACATGTTTTCCTTGTTGACCGATCACTATGAGATTGAGCATGTAAAAAATCAAAAAGAGTTTCTGCATCCTAGTGTATGGCGCACCAAGATGGCCGCTTTCAGAGTTGATGAGTCGATCGACAATTGGGGCAGAGCGTTTGGAATGTTCATTGCAATTATGGGGGAACGTAGGCCCGAATTATTGGTGGGATTAGCCGTGTATCAGACACATATCATGGAATTTTTTGGAACATATGGTGGCAATCAATGGTTGTATTACGATAGCATATTTCGTAAGTCCAAGGAGCACGACTCATCCCTGACGTGGGATTGTTTCGACTCCATTTCCTGGCAGAAAATGGAGAAGTCAGGCACGGCGAAGTCGCCATCTTTAGGGGGGGGTATGGTCGAGTTTTCCCGCCATTCATCTGGGGCGCCCTTTCGGGCAGGATCGAGCAATGATCAGCACACAAGGAATAATGGCAACTCAGGTAAAAAAGGGGTCTGCTGGAGCTTTAACAGAGGTAAATGTACTAGGCCGCAGGGATCTTGCAGGTTTAGGCATGAATGTACTGGGTGCGGGCAGTCCTCTCACCCCGAGACCATGTGCAGAGCCAAAAATGGTGATCCGGGAAGTAGAGGGGGTGCCAAACAGGTCTGAAATAGTCCGAGGGGCGCCTCTCCCTACCCCGATTGATATCATGGCAATGATTCCTTGTTTGAACGAATATCCGGATCATATCTCCGCTGGGGTGTTGCGAGATGGTTATTCATATGGTTTCCGCATCCCGGCGGGGGATTTTCAGGGTAAAGCGCAATGCAGGAACCAACTGTCGGTTCTGCAGAATACGGCGGTGGTACAAGCTAAGATTGGGAAGGAGGTGACCCGAGGTCGGGTTGCCGGCCCATTTGACATGCCGCCTGTTGCTCATTTTGTTTGTTCGCCTCTGGGAGTGGTCCCCAAAAAGGACCCAGGGGAATTCAGGTTGATACATAATTTGTCAGCCCCAAGGGGTCTTTCGGTGAACGACGCGATTGACCCGGGAGTTTGTTCGGTGCGGTACGCATCTTTTGATGAGGCTGTCGCCATGTTGAATCGCCTGGGGCCCGGAGCGCTGATGGCCAAGTCGGACATTGAGTCGGCATTCCGGTTGCTCCCGGTACACCCAGATGATCAGCGTCTCCTTGGTTTCATGTTTCAGGGACGCTATTACATGGATAAATGTATGCCAATGGGTTGCTCCATTTCTTGTGCGTATTTTGAAAAATTTAGTAGTTTTTTACAATGGGCGTTCACAAGAACAACAGGGTTTACACATGTTATGCATTATCTTGATGATTTTCTATTTCTGGGGGCAGCCGGGGACATGGAATGTGCACAGGCTTTGAATGAATTTTGTTATCTCATGACCCGCTTTGGCGTGCCATTGGCACCAGGTAAGACAGTGGGCCCGGCTACTTCGCTCGAGTTTCTTGGAATAGAGCTCGACTCCGAAGAGGGGTGCTTCCGTTTGCCTAAGGAAAAGGTAACGAAGTTTAAGACATCACTTGAAACATGTATTGGTGAGACGAAGGTAAATTTGCATCAGTTGCAGCAAGCTGTGGGTCAGCTGAACTTTGCCCTTAGAGTAATACCGATGGCTCGCCCCTTTTCCCGCTCTATTGCTCAAGCCATGGTCGGCCTTAAGGAAGGGCACCACCGCACAAGGCTCTCGGCAGAGGTCCGCCAGGACATGCGCATATGGTTGGCATTCCTGGCGGATTTCAACGGTCGTGTCGTGTGGACCAAACCAGCGGTCTCCTCCGTGGAGCTGGGGTTGTGGACGGACTCGGCAGGGAGCGTGGGTTTTGGCGCCATCCTGGGTAATCATTGGTCGGCACGAACATGGCCGCCATGGTGGCACGAGAATGGGCTGACAGGTAACATTGAGTTTCTCGAACTGTTCCCTATCCTGGTGGCCTTGAAAACATGGCCTGAGGATTTTCGTGATCGCTCTGTGGTTTTCTGGTCTGATAATATGACCGTGGTTGAGTGTATCAATAGTCAGGCAGCACGCTGCAAATGGATCTTGAGACTGTTGAAGGAAATTGTCCTGCTGTGTATGAAACTAAACATCCACTTTAGGGCGAGACATGTGCCAGGGGTGTTAAATCAGGCAGCTGATGCACTTTCTCGTTCCCGTATGCAGGCCTTCTGGGGTTTTCTGCCCTCAGCGGACCCGGTGGCGGCACCATTTCCCGAAGCTCTCTGGTCTCTCGGTGCCCCGGACTACAAGACCTCGTGGGAGAGAGTTTAGCACCCAGGACAAGGAAGGCTTATGAAGGGGCGTTCCGTTCTTATTTGTCCTTTTTGGGTTCAGCTAGGGGGGAGCTGTGGGGCCAAGAAGAGCATGTCCTGAACTTTTTGTTATCATTACATCAGGCAGGCAAATCAGTGGCTACGGCCAATAGGCACCAGGCCGCCATTTCTTTCATGGCACGGGCCCATGGCATACAGGATCCCACGGCGTCTTTCTTGGTGCAGAAGGCGCTGCGTGGGTAGCAACGCCGTGAGGGTTGCAGAGTGGATGAAAGACATCCGATAGGTCTTGAAAGGTTGGCCCTGTTACTGTCCGTACTCCCTGCGACATGTTCGTCTCAATCAGAGACAGTGCTATTCCGGGCCGCTTTTGCATTAGCATTCCATGAGGCTATGCGGGTAAGCGAGCTGGTAGCGAGGAACAAGCAGGATACGGGGGGAGGTCTGTGCCGTGAGCACATTCAAATTAAGGGGGAGACAATGGTAGTCTCATTTGTCAGGTCCAAGACCGATCAGAAAGCGATCGGGGACAGTGTAGTGGTTCAGCGGATTCCGGGATCTCCCATGTGCCCGGTAGCATGCGTTGAGGAGTATTTGGCGCAGAGGGCGGCATCATGGGAGGGAAGCTTGCTGAGGCACGCCGACGCCACCCCGCTGACTAGGTTTCAGTTTCAGCGGGTGCTAACGATGGCGATCGCAGCGGCGGGCTTGAACCCGTGCGAGTTTGGGACCCATTCCTTCAGGATAGGGGCTGCTACAGAGGCTACAGCCAGGGGTCTGAGTGTGGAAAAAGTGAAACAGTTGGGGCGTTGGTCCTCGAATTGTTATAAAAGGTATGTGCGGTTGCACATGTTGTGAAGCCTATGTCTTGTACTCACGCTTCTTGGTTTTGTTTGGTTTACAGTGTCGCGAGCTTACGAAGCGGGGCGGACTGTGCAGTCGACCCGACACCTGGGAACCAGCGGTCAAAGATCACCGGCTGAGGAAAGAGTGGTGTGGGTCGTGGGCCACTCATACGTGAGGCGTGCCGCAGACGTATTCAAAGCAGGTGACATGATTCACATGGCTGGGGAATACGGGTACAGGGTGACCTTCTACGGAAGGGGCGGGCTCTGTATTGACCAGTTTCAAAGTTTTATCGAGAGTTTGTTAGGGCGGACAAGGTCACCGCCATCTATAATCATAGTGCATCTTGGGGGCAATGATTTGGTGACCACTGGTAGACGAATACTTCTCGAGTTGATACTATCCACAGTGAGTTGGTTGGCCAGAAGGGTTCCAGGGTGCACGATTGCATGGTCCCATATGATTCCACGAAAAGTGTGGCGGGGGGCTATTTCGGTGGCTGCTGTAAATCATTCAGTGAAGAAGGTGAATAACAAGCTTGGTAGATTGTTCCGTACTAGTACATTGCATTCTATTCCGCATGGGTGTATCAGGGGGGACCAAATGTATCTAGAGGATGGAGTTCATTTGGCCCGGGTGGGGAATTCTTTACTCATAGGAGACTTCGTAGCTTGGTTAAAGAGTTTGCAGCCATGACCTTTAAGTAGGAGTTTTGTGGGGGGTCCGGATAGCCGGTCAACTATCCGGCCTGTGGCGGTAAGGTCATGATCGGTGAGCAGGAATTAGAAGATCCCTAGAGGTAGGGCGTCACCCATTATGGATGGGAGCGCCCGGGGGGAGGCGGCCATTGGCCCCTCAAACGGGGAGGCGGTCCCCTCTAAGGATGGGGACGCCGAAAGGGAAGGCGGCCATATGCCCCTCCCTGGGGAGGAGGGGCTAGGGCCCCTCCTGGGAATTTCCCGGGGCCAGGACATCTGCGACGGCAGATGTGGTAAGTTGTGTGGGGTGGGAGGGGGGTCTACGCTACCTTCTAGACACCTCACACGAGTCCTCGGACGACCACTAAAGATGGCGTTGAGTTATCAAGGGGCCCCCGCTAAGACAAGGGAAATTGGAAGTTGGCACAGAGGTACAGTCCTCTGTGCGACCGCCCCTCACAAGTGAGGGGGGGAGTTCTGGTAGTAGGGATCTGACACCGGTTACGACCTTGCCGTTGGCCCATAAATGTTAGGATGTACAATTTCAAAGTTTGAGTAATGCATTTGCAGGATGTTTAGTATCGGCTAGGAGAACCTTTGTATTAGAGATGTGTTAAGGTCAGCCAAGAACATCGTAATGTGTAAATGAAATTGTACCTGATATGAAACTGTTAATTTTAACGTTTTAATTTTCTTTCATATTTTAATAAATACGGCCGGGAGGGTAACTCCCTCCCGCCTTCCACAAGTTCAGAACTGTTTCCGTCTTCCCATCCTTGGGGATTGTGTTGAGAGGGGGTGGCGGGTATCTCAGCCATATGGAAAGGGGCGACCACTCGGTCCCCCCGAACGTATGGTGGAGTACCCCGATCCCCCCGGGAAGCCATTTTGGGCGGGAGGCGAGTCTCGGCTGGTATGCCCGAAGCGGCGTAGCCGGGGCGCGCCTTTTCCCGCCCAAGAGGGGGTTGTCCTAGACACCAACACCGCTAGCCACGTCCTAAAGGCGGATTGGAGGTGGGTACACGCCCGCCCGAAGAAGGATAAAAGGAGCGACAAGCCAAGGAAGCATCCTCTTGTTCCTGTGCTCTGAAGCTGCACCTCCCCGTTGCACGTGAGCTCGAGACGGAACGAAGAGCCATTTTTGACCCACCCACCAGCCCCTGATGACAGCGATTTGTGGAATAAAGTCGAGTGTCATGATATTGTTTTTTCTTACAGGTTGTTTTGAATAAAGTTGTTAATTTGGTGTGTAATAAAATCGATAATTTTTCCTTTTCAGCATGTTTTATTCAGCAAAATAGTTGCACCGGATGCTCGGTAGAGATTATACTTCGATTCGCTTAAGTATAAATTGTTTTTCTCCATTTTAGTCTTAGATTGTCGTATTTATTTTGGTCGGGCGGTAAGGTCATGATCGGTGAGCAGGAATTAGAAGATCCCTAGAGGTATGGCGTCACCCATTATGGATGGGAGCGCCCGGGGGAGGCGGCCATTGGCCCCTGAAACGGGGAGGCGGTCCCCTCTAAGGATGGCGACGCCGAAAGGGAAGGCGGCCATAGGCCCCTCCCTGGGGAGGAGGGGCTAGGGCCCCTCCTGGGAATTTCCCGGGGCCAGGACATCTGCGACGGCAGATGTGGTAAGTTGTGTGGGGTGGGAGGGGGGTCTACCCTACCTTCTAGACACCTCACACGAGTCCTCGGACGACCACTAAAGATGGCGTTGAGTTATCAAGGGGCCCCCGCTAAGACAAGGGAAATTGGAAGTTGGCACAGAGGTACAGTCCTCTGTGCGACCGCCCCTCACAAGTGAGGGGGGAGTTCTGGTAGTAGGGATCTGACACCGGTTACGACCTTGCCGTTGGCCCGTAAATGTTAGGATGTACAATTTCAAAGTTTGAGTAATGCATTTGCAGGATGTTTAGTATCGGCTAGGAGAACCTTTGTATTAGAGATGTGTTAAGGTCAGCCAAGAACATCGTAATGTGTAAATGAAATTGTACCTGATATGAAACTGTTATTTTTAACGTTTTAATTTTGTTTCATATTTTAATAAATACGGCCGGGAGGGTAACTCCCTCCCGCCTTCCACAAGTTCAGAACTGTTTCCGTCTTCCCATCCTTGGGGATTGTGTTGAGAGGGGGTGGCGGGTATCTCAGCCATATAAGCAGGACGTGTAGCAGTTCCACCACTCCACATGGAAACGTGGCTTCCTCCTGCGACCTGACCTGCTTAGATGACCAATCCATGTGTCTTCGAAATAATTTAGCTGGGGTGCCAATTTTTCTTCGTTTGTAGTAAAAACTCTGATTCTATAATTGCAGTGTAGTACTCGTTTACACTTGTAGGAGGGACAAAACAAAGTGCAGTTAGTTTTTTAAGTTCGAATTGCAGTTTTCTGTCTGATATGTAATCCACAACTAGGGATGATTTTTGTATTTTACGCCAAAATGCCTGGGAAAAATGGAAAAAACATCTCTGAATTTGGGTATCCGTGTATGTTTTGGAAATAACATTTATCATCGCAAATTCAAAATCAATAATTATTTTCCAAGGACTTTTATTGGATGTCCTAGATTTAACCACTGTTAAAAGTTCAGTGTACGTTGTGGATAGTTTATCTGGCAGCAAACTGTATACTAGGGGTACTACTGTATGGTTAATTTTTGCATGCATAGTGTATATTTGGCTGAAAGGATGGGGCCTACCTTTAAACGTTCTATCCATCATCCAAATATCACTACTTTCTAACTTAGCAAGGTTACAGGGTGTGCTAAAAATAATTATTCGTTTTTGAGGGTTTTTGGTTATCATGCATGATAAAGGTTTCATTAGAAATAGAAAGAGAGAGTTCAGGAGGAATTACAATGTCACTGAATGTCTGGGGTGTAACTCTTTGAGGGTTACTTGCCTGTTTTTTACGTTGAATAATTTGTCTCAAATTAGGTATTATAGGCATACTACTAGCAATGTGGTCAGGAACATGTTGAGCTATCTCCCTTAAAATCAAACCAGAGGAGTAATTGGAGGTGCTTGCAATACTTTTAATTGTGTTAATGGTTTCTCTTACTTCAATCTCCATTGCAGAGGCAGAGTGGTTATGCTCAGTTGTTTTTTCAACGGTGTCACCAAGAGTAACTGCTCTGCCTTTGCAATGGGATAAGTAATATTGTACGCACCTCCAATGTCTCCTTGGTTCGGTTATTCTTTCCTTGCAATAAATGTAACCTGCATACTGTAGCAGTCAGTTTCCTTTCCTGCTTTCAATGTATTTTGCTGCTTTATCTTGAGACATGTTCTGAAACGATAAAAAGACAAGAAAAAAAATTACAAAATGTTTTTATACATTACATTTCATTTACATTCCTTTATGTGGATTTATTTAAATTTTTATGCCCTTTCTGGCGTTGATTTAGGTTAGTTAACTTTTTTTGAAGATAATTACCTTGCTGCTGTACTTTGAGTTGACTTTTAGATTCTTCTTGATTCTGGATTGATTTATAGCTGATCGGTCTGTTGGTCCTGTTTTTGAGTTGGTTTTCTTGTTATTCTTTACGAGTTTTCTGTAGATTTAAAAAATATATAGCTTGTTTAATTATTGGTTTAAAATACCCTATTAATTTGGGATAGAAATGTCATTTTTGAAATGGTTAATATCCATGACCTTTTCTTTAAAAAAATATTTTGGGGCAACAGCGAAACATTTTCTAGAAATAAATTCTAAGATTTAATTCAAATTTTTTTAAAGTAGTTTATTCTATGTGCTCACTTACCCTTTCTGTGGTAATAATATCTCTTTCAGTTTTGTTGAAAATGAGATGTTCTTCCTTAGCTCTTGTGCTTCAAGAATAAAGATGATTTCTGTTTTAAATTAAAAAAAATATAACGGATGCTTATTTCTACATTCTACTTATGTTATGTATTTTGAATGTAAAGAAACATGCTAAAATTGTTAGTTTCATTGTCTTTTTTTTTTAAAAAAAACAGTTTTTCACTACACTACACCACAAATACTTTCATATTTTTGAAAAAGGCATTTTTAAAAACAATGATAGTACTTATTCTATCTGGTGAAATCAGTTCATTTTACATCGTAAAATATTTAAAAATTTACTTACCGAAAAAGTATGGTTTTTCGATGTGTTTCAGTGTTTTGGCTGTTTTATGGAAGCTGTTCGTTTGGTGTTTCTTTGCAGCTTTAACTTTTTATCTGCAATTATGAAAAGGTATATTTTTTAAATCTATTTAATTAACATTTCTACACACTATTTAAAAGTAAATTACTGTTTGAAATTTTTTTAAATCACAATATTTTTCCTTAAGAATATTTGCTTGCAAGTTTTAAAAGTATTACATTTCCATAAAAGTGCATTTTTATCAGTTTCTATTTCTGCATATTAGCGGTTTATTACATTTTTTAAGAGATTTAAAAATATATTTTGCTTACTTGTTTAAATGGATAGTTGTTTTATCGTTTTTCTTCAAAATAATTCTTATCGAAGTGAATTAGAAACTCTAAAAATACTATCTCTATATTAATTTTTAAGTTAGGTATATTTAATAAAGTATTACTTTAAATAAAGATTAGGCTACTTACTTTTATTTTGAATGTAATTTCAATGATGGAAGCTCTGTGTTAGTCACGTTAGCAGTGGCGTAAAATGCATCTGCTCTCGCTCGTAGTCATCCGACCACTGAGTTCAAAGTGGTGGTTCACCTGTATTTATAGTTTTAATTGTGCGTCATCAATATTTTTCAAAACATATTCGTTGATTTTGTAATTTATTAATGTTTCATTTGATGTGAGGATGTGTATTTTAATGTATTGTTTTTAAAAGTGTGCTTATTCTGTTTTTGTTCGGCCTTTCTCCTCCATTTTGTTTGTTATGTGTTCCATTTATTGTCATTGAAACTGTTGTAGGACTGCAGCATTTGCGAGCTTCTAAAATGGCAGCTTCTTTTATTTACGTTTGTTTGCTCTCAATTAAGCTTTTTTCCAGGTTTCTCTTTTCAAAACCTAATTTTGGGAAAATGTATTCTCCGTGGAGTATCTATTTTTTTTATTAACATTTTAAAAAATGATTTTTAATTATAATACCCGAGTATTAATTTAAATACTTGAGTATTAATTGGAATACTTGAGTATTTATTTACTTAAAATACGTCATTTTTCGAGAGAAAAAATACGTTCAGTTCATTTCACCATTTTAATACACTTCCCCACCCAAAACCCCTATTTTCCCTGCATCCTGTGCCAGGTTGTAGGTTACAAAAATAATATTAATTTTATTTTTTTAAATATATATGCGTTGTAATGGTATGCGGAGTATTGTCATGCGTTGTAATTGCAATTATTTAGTATTTATTACACTTGTGTTATAATGGTATGCGTTGTAAAATCATTCGTTTTAATGGTATTTGCGTTGTAAAAAATGCGTTGTAAAAGTATGCGTTGTAACGTCATACATTCATCTATACACTCCAGCAAACACCCTGTCACTGCTCTTGCAATTCTATAGTGACTTTTTCAGTACCATGTATTAACCCATTCATTGAAAGAAAACTTAACCAATTTTAAATTCACTCAGTGTCTCTCCTTATATTACTGTAATTATTCAGTCAGTATCTATGTACTCATGCAGCGAGCTAGGGCTTAGGACATGGACTGTTTTAAACTCCTATGTACTATGCATGTAGTGGTCTAACCACCTTCACACTTGTGTTTCATGCCTACAATTCCCCAGTCAGTATCCATATAGTCCAACAAACATCCTGTCACTGCTCTTGCAATCCCATAGTGACTGTTTCAGTACCATCTGCTAATCCATTCACTAAAGTAAAAGTCAACCAATTATAAATTCATCCAGTGTATCTCCTTGTAGTACTGTAATCATTCAGTCAGTATCTATGTAGGCATTCAGCGAGCTAGTGCTTAGGACATGTACTGATTTAAACTCCTATATATTATGCATGTAGTGGTCTAACCACCTTCACACTTGTGTTTCAGGCCTACAATTCCCAAGTAAGTATTCATATACTCCAGCAAACATGCTGTCACTGCTCTTGCAATCCCATAGGGACTGTTTCAGTGCCATCTACTAATCCATTCACTAAAGTAAAAGTCAACCAATTATAAATTCACCCAGTGTATCTTCTTGTAGTACTCTAATCAGTCAGTATCTATGTATTCATGCAGCGAGCCAGGCCTTAGAACATGGACTGCTTTAAACTCCTATGCACTATGCATGTAGTCCTCTAACCACCTTTTCCCTTGGGTTTCAGACCTACTATTCCCCAGTCATTATCTATACACTCCAGGAAGCACCCTGTCATTGCTCTTGCAATCCCATAGTGACTCTTTCAGTACCATGTACTCATCTATTCACTAAAGTAAAACTCAACCAATTATAAATTCATCCAGTGTATCTCCTTGTAGTACCCTAATCATTCAGTCAGTATGCCTTGCGCTCCTCTAGTGTCCCTTTCAGTACCATGTACTAATCCATTCACTAAAGTAAAACTCAACCAATTATAAATTTACCCAGTGTCTCTCCTTATAGTACTATAATCATTCTGTAAGTATCCATGTTCTCATTCAGTGAGCCAGGCTTTAGGGCATTGTACTGCTTTAAACTCCTATGCACTATGCATGTAGTGCTCTAACTACATCCACACTTGTGTTTCAGGCCTACAATTCCTCAGTCAGTATCCATACACTGCAACAAACACCCTGTTGTTCTGCTTGCATTCCTATACAGTTATGTATACACCTTGAATTACAATTTCAATTAGTGATGTGGAAAATAACGAAATTGATGTACATAAGCAGCGTTCATTTGCCCTTTCCCATTCCCTTCCCTGTACGTTAACCACACCACTCCGCCAGTAAAAGCCCGTGCCCCCATGTACCTGATAGCCATTTTTAGGCACCATGGCCTTTTACCCGCTCATCGGAATCCCCGGCTTCCCTCCTGCGCGTATTTGAACCCCCCCCCTCTCACATACATAGACCATGAAACCCTCTCCCTCTGCGCGACCCTGCTATGAAAAGCAACCCTCCTGCTTGACCCACGCAAAGTCTCCCATTTTCTCTTGAAGAAGCATCCCTCACCTCAGCTGACATAACCCCCCAGCTGTATCTGACTGCCCCCGTTCTCTCATGTACGGGTCATAAGATCTCTCTCTCTCTCTGTGCGACTCTGTTCCTGTGCGCACCCTGGCTCTCCCCTCCTCCCTCACATGGACAAGTCTTAAAACCTCCTTCTTCTGCAAGACCCTGTCCTTGGAGTCACGGCCGCGCCTGACCAACACCACCTTTCCTTTCATGAATAACCCCTCTGTTAGTAAACCCCCCCCTCCGCGATGGACTGTCCACACATGTCCGAGGCCATCGCCTAAGCCGGAAGATACTGTTTATTGCCCCTTATTGTATGGAGTCACTCCTCTTCAAAGAACCCACTATTGATCCTGGCTTCCCCACCCCTCGGGATACGATCAGGCGCACACATCCTAATAGTCAGCGGAACACGCAGCTGTGCGATTGCCCCTTCTCTTATCGACGGTTCAAGGGTCTCCATTGTGGATTCATGTGGGGTGGGATCAACACGAGGATAACGGGAATGTCTTTTCCTTGTTTCACAATGTCATTATTGTAATAAGGAGTGTTTTGTAAGGTATAAAAGACGATGTCTCAGAACACTTGTCAGAGCACCTCCCGAAAGACACTGTGTTTCGTGTCCGAAATGACAGGCTCTCCTCATGAGTAATAAATCCTGTTCTTATGATTCCTGCTTCCAGCGCCCGTCTCTTTATTTGGTAACTATTCAGAATGGGAACTGAGAGGCGACTTGCGCCAGCAGCCCGGGCATCGATAGTAATATGGGCTCACTTTCAACAATTGGCGTCCCAACGCGGGGTCCATCAGTGACATAAGGTCCAGTAAGAGAGATCCAGACGAAGAGGTGAACATCTAAATGATCGGAGTATACCTGCCTTGAGAGGGCCCTCGTCCGGCTGCCGATCGAATGAACTTCACCGATTCTGAACGGACCTCTCTCGAGTGACCTATTGTCCTGACTGGAATCCCACAGGAATGCTGCATGGAGTAAGAGAACGATCGGGCGCTGGAGGAGGAAGATAAAGAACTGTCCATATGGTCCGGTCCGGGTAAGATTAAGTAGGGCGTTTTTACGCCTGATTGGTAGGATGGTTTTATCCATCTGATTGTCTGATTGATTGTATTGGAATCGGTATTTAAATACTGATATTGTTTGGTTATTGGTTCATTTAGCTTTGGATGCTACTTGAAATATTGGTTCTCTTCTTGAGAACAAGACATTCTCTGTTTGCAAACAGTGGCGAATAGGAACGTTCGTCTCCCTTTGCAGATAGAGAAGGGTAGGTAATGCAGACTTTTGTCCCCGTTGTAATCCGTCATGCCTACCTTTCTCCCCACTGATTGTTTGATATCGATTAATAATCGATTGTTGCTCTTTGAGATCTTCCCTCTCCACAAACAGAGACGAATAGAAATATTCTGTCTCCCTTTGCAGATAGCGAAGGGCAGGTAATGCAGACGTTTGTCCCCGTTGTAATCCGTCATGCCTGTTTTTCTCCCCACTGATTGATTGATTGACTGGACATTGTTGTCCAAGGAATTGTTCGTTTGAGGTATTTTGTGTTTGCAAATAACGTGGAATAGAAATATTCTGTCTAGTCTTTGCAAGTAGTAAAGGGTAGGTTATGCCCCTTTGTGATTCGTCAGGCCTACCCACTCCCCACTGATTGACTATTTATTGGGGGTAGCTCACCTGGTCCGCCCAGGAGGCTGCCCTAATGGAGGGACATATGCTCCCCACTCATTGACCCTTTATTGGAGGTAGGCCGTCTGGTCCGTCCAGGAGGCTACCCCAGTGATTGGAGGTACATCATTCGGTCCGTCCAGGATGATACCATAATGAAGGGACATGTGTTCCCCACTGATCGATAATCTAGTTCCACCCGGACCATTTATTGGAGGTAACTCATCTGGTCCGTCCAGGAGTACCCCTAATGAAAGGACACATAAAAATGAAGTGATCACCGTACCCTATTAACAGAAAACTTTAGCTCGAAACACGCTAAGGAAAGGAAGGAAAAATAAAAGAAATCGGGCTAAGTCAGTAACCCCCTGATGAGCTTTCGACTTCACTAAAAATAAGAAACATTAGAAACAGTTCGTAAATAAGAAATATAAAATGGCGAAAAGTTTGACAGCAAGACAGCCACGAGGTAGCTAGGCTCCACTGCCTATTCCTGCTCCCAACATGTCTGCCTCATTGTCTGCCACACCCAAATAACGGTAACATGAAATAGATACAAATCAATAAAACACCTACCCCCATTCCGGAAAACTCCCGAAGTGCAACAGGTCCGCGGTTACGCCCATCCGGAAGGCGAGGCCTCAGAGCGTGCAGAGCAGGGCCTGGCTGGCCGCCATCGGAAGGGGAGGCTGTAGGGCGGACGGCCCGAAAAATCGTAAAGGTCTCTCCTTTTCCCCTCTTCTGCTGCCCTGCAGGCCACGGGGGGGGGATGTCTTGCCTCAGCCACCGACCCCCCCCCCCTCTCTTGCCTGATCCGGCCATCATCGAAGACCGGAGCAAAGGCGAGGTCGTCAGCGTTTTTTCAATTATGTCTTGGACAACCCTTGAGAGTTGCAGGTAGTCCCGCCACAAGCGGCAACCCCTGAAAGTTGCAGGTAGTCCCGCCACATGAAGGGGGGGGATGTCTTGCCTCAGCCACCGACCCCCCCCCCCATCTTCACTAGATGGCACGGCCAATACCAAAGCGCTGGAGCCGAAGAACGGCGCGGGGTCGCTGGAAGGGGGAGGCGGCGCGAACGAGCCTCCCCCACCTCCCTCCAGGTGGAGGCTTCCAGCGACACCCCAACGCTCCTGCTTAAAGAGGGTCCATATCAAAAAGCGGTTCTTTGCCCGGGACGGGCGCACGCCCTGTGCTCCTCAACCTTGAAGATTCTAAAAGAGCCAGGGGGGCCGACCTCTCCACGAGGCGTCCCCCCCGCCCCCGTCCTCCGATGGAGCCACGAGATGTCGGCGCACTCCTGCCGGCACCAGCCTCAGTTTGGAAATGGCTAAAATACAGCAAAGATACAGACTTGTTCAGTTCCGGTGGAACACCAGAATGACCCGGTAGGAAAGATTGTTGCCGCCCTCCCCACTCTTTGACTGATGGTCCATATTGCTAGACTGTTACCCCATTGCGAAAAACTCTTGAACTACCAACGGAAGGTTCTGGTCCTACTACGAGTCAGTGGAGGCAATCTGACTATACTGGGACTTGCCTGACCTCGCCCAAAATGGCGCCGATACAAAATGAGACTTTTAAAAATCCTTGTTGCACCCTGATTGCTCAGCTTTGATGCCCCAAGATATGTATGCAGTTTTTGGACAATGAAAGTAGATAAGATGGATATTGAGTATGTGCTTGGAAAAGAAAGCGATATAAGATGGATATTGATTATGTGCTGGGACGATGAACTGATTTAGAGTGGGTACTAATTATGTGTTGGAAGCAATGAATTGGTATGAAATAGGCACTGATTGGGCATTTGAACAATGAATTGATATACGTTAAGTCTTGAGTAAATAGTAGGATAATGAGATGATATTATTGAAAGCTTGACACGCATTATACTTGCCCCTTAAGAAAGTTCGATATGATTTTCATTGCACTGCTGCACTTTATGAAATAAATGGCCACCGACTTCGTTCCTCTTATGCACAGTTCCAGTCTGCTCCGTAGCCGGCCCACTGGGTTGTAGGCCCGTATTTGTGCGCCAACCTTTTCATTAAAGTTTTTGAACACGCAAATATTATCGTAGCGTTTGTATTTATGAATGTTATTGAAATGTATGGCTACTGTCACCGACATAAGTAAAATACATGCAGTACGATTAAGGTTGAAGGTTAAAAAGGCCCGATACTTAGCAGCTACATTATGTGTCACAGACAGCCGGAAAAGTGTTTTAGACGCCCTTAAAACAATACAAAGGAAATGCCACTTGACCACCACCCTTGCACGTGACCTAAAAAGCCACGATCAAGTGATTCATGTAGATACGCAGACCATCGATGATTATCTATCTAACACTACTGGTCCCTCTGGGCTTAAACGCCGAGATGGTAGAGAATGCACCCCGTGGAGATAGGTCGAGTATGTGGTAGGTAAAAACATTTTCGGATCTATGCTCGTTGGTGTGTTTTGAATGCTGCCCCCACCGCCTTCTTCTCCTCCTTTCTGCAGGTCGCGTCGGAACATCGGCTGAAGTATGGAAGAGCGATGATCGAACGACCGACGATAAGGGAAGGAGGGGATTTGAGCATAGTACTTATGCTAGACTTAGATATGACTGTCCTTCCTTAGAACATAGCGACTGGGAGGATGGACTGACATAGAAAACTTGACGGGTACTGTATGACGGAAATTGACTCGAAATTAGCACGTTAGATAATACAACTGTGACGTTTAACTAGATAGGGAAAGGACAAGGAAAAGTCCCGGGGTAAGGGTTACCTAGGCACCACCCGTCTGGGAAGGTAGAAATGTTGTTGATGTTCGAAATGTACCACCTCCTTCTCACACTCTTATAGATATAACCAAGCTGTCCGACTATACTCCTGATCAATACCCTCTGTTGCCTCAGCCTGGAGAACTTCCCACCAAAAGAAGAAACTCAAAAGTGGTTTAAGATCCAACCGTGGGCAATAGCCTGACCAGGTTAATTTCCGACCGGCTGACCGAGGTGTAAGTATTAGTAATTGAGAACGCTCGCAAAAATAGCAAGCGAGAGGAAAAAGGAGGAATAGGTAAGAAGAGCTCAGCCTGTAGATAAATAGGATATTAGAGATGCGCAGCATGCATAAAGAGATCTTTTTGGCCAATAACTGTTCTATGTCTTGTCATAAATTTCTTTGTATGTAATACATGTACTGTCTTCCTTCGTCTGAAGTTTTGTGTGTATACACTGTATGAGTTTATGTCTCCCCTCTGTTTGCGTCTCTGTGCTACCTAACCCCTGCTGTCCTGTGTTGTGAGCACACTAAATGACCTATTTTCGTACACGTCTCTCTCTCTCTCTCTCTCTCTCTTTCTCCCCCTCTATCTATCTCTCTCTCTCTCTCTCTCTCTCTCTCTACATGTCATACATGTATTGAATGGCTCGTTTAGGTTGCGAACGACTCTCACTCTCTGTGAGAGTCCCCCTGTTCCATCTTCCTTTTTGTGGTAAAATTGTGCCCCGCTGGCACCAGTCTGATTGGATACTTATTGAACGCGAAGGTGTTCAGCGAAATTGACAGAAACTAAAACAATTGTAACTTGCCATATTGCTGCCTCTCCTTTCCGCAAAATGAATGAACTCGAATTGGCTAAGAAAGAAAGGACAGGTAAGACGACTAAGGTCCCCTAATCTGGCCTTCTTCAAAAGGGAACTATATGTCAATGGCACCCTATTTTTTCGTTCGTTAGAAACAAGCGCCAATGTCCAGATTGACCCCAATGCCCAAATTGCCCCACCCCTTTTTTCACTCAAAGCACGAATGCCTGAAGCGTCCCCGCCCCACCTGATTGACCCCAGCTGCTGTCCCCGATACATAGCTAATGACCATGACCAACTGTCGCCCCTTGAGAAAAATGCGTTAACACTGCCCTTCGATTATTGCACCCCCGCCCTGTTTAAAAGGTTAGCCGGCTCTAAAAAGGGAAATGTAAGACTGCTAAGGCTCGGGTTGGAAGGACGAGTCTCCCCTGAATGTTTATTTTTGATGAAATACGCAAGTGATAGGAGTCAGACCTCTGTCCATATGTGTCATGAATGAACGCCGATTAGACTTGGTACAAACACAGTAGAAATACCCACATACTTACTTCATGGTAATAGACTTCTGACTTTGACCAATGAGCATAAACACCCAGGTGCTAGGATTGCGGGTGGAATTCGAATGTAAAAATCTCTTCTCCTGTCAGTTCTCTAAAAACTTGTTTTTACCCCTTCAAAGATATACGACCATCGGAGGAGAAAGGTCGGACGTGACACAGCCTGGCTGCAGGTCATGGGACACATGCGACCTCGACCAAAGGTGGAGCCAGAGCACAGCAGGAATACGGGACGAGGCAGCACTCTCCAATGTGGTAAACGAAAGGATGAAAGGCTGTCCTGAAGCCCTCTGTCCGCCTACCCACGCGTGCCTGAAGCCTCCGTCCCCCTTTTCAAGCCCGGTTGATGGGCCTGCCCACTTGTTATCCATTGCCCCCATGGTCCCTTTGGTGTGTCCCAGGAAATCTGACCCCGTTCCGCTCTCTCTCTCCCATCGACTACTGAACCATACCCCCTTTTCCACGTGACTTTTTGTCGAAAGGAAGAACAGCATTTAGGTGGAAATGGGGTTACGCCACAGGAATATAGCTGCCGAGCATAAGGCACCACTAAAAGGATTGGTTAGGGAACAGGACTGTGGTCTAACAGCAGAGGACTGACCGCACCCTGCATCGCGTAAGGATGGATCCGAGCTGGACCTATAGCTCCACCACCGGTGCTCAACAGCGCCAACGAAAGGACACGGACTAGAGCCTACCAGTGATGGCTCACTGCTAAAAAGACACTGTGACGAAGAGATCTTATTTGGACTGAATTCCTCCCTCAATTACTTGGTCAAAATGTTCATTGGTCACCTTTTTGAGAAAGTCGGAAGCATTTATGCTATGAAGTTAGTTTGCAAATGCAATTTCCTATGTGCTGCATTCTGCCAATCACACCAACTGTTCATGATTATATGCAATATGTTAGTATTGACAAATGCCGTTTCATCAACCACACATGTTTATACGTACGCCCATTTACTAGGAAGGATAGGGAAAATGAACTTTGTTATGTAAAAAGCGGCGACTGTGGAAAATAACGAAATTGATGTACATAAGCAGCGTTCATTTGCCCTTTCCCATTCCCTTCCCTGTACATTAACCACACCACTCTGCCAGTAAAAGCCCGTGCCCCCATGTACCTGATAGCCATTTTTAGGCACCATGGCCTTTTGCCCGCTCATCGGAATCCCCGGCTTCCCTCCTGCGCGTATTTGAACCCCCCCCCTCTCACATACATAGACCATGAAACCCTCTCCCTCTGCGCGACCCTGCTATGAAAAGCAACCCTCCTGCTTGACCCACGCAAAGTCCCCCATTTTCTCTTGAAGAAGCATCCCTCACCTCAGCTGACATAACCCCCCAGCTGTATCTGACTGCCCCCGTTCTCTCATGTACGGGTCATAAGATCTCTCTCTCTCTCTCTGTGCGACTCTGTCCCTGTGCGCACCCTGGCTCTCCCCTCCTCCCTCACATGGATAAGTCATAAAACCTCCTTCTTCTGTAAGACCCTGTCCTTGGAGTCACGGCCGCGCCTGACCAACACCACCTTTCCTTTCATGAATAACCCCTCTGTTAGTAAACCCCCCCCTCTGCGATGGACTGTCCACACATGTCCGAGGCCATCGCCTAAGCCGGAAGATACTGTTTATTGCCCATTATTGTATGGAGTCACTCCTCTTCAAAGAACCCACTATTGATCCTGGCTTCCCCACCCCTCGGGATACGATCAGGCGCACACATCCTAATAGTCAGCGGAACACGCAGCTGTGTGATTGCCCCTTCTCTTATCGACGGTTCAAGGGTCTCTATTGTGGATTCATGTGGGGTGGGATCAACACGAGGATAACGGGAATGTCTTTTCCTTGTTTCACAATGTCATTATTGTAATAAGGAGTGTTTTGTAAGGTATAAAAGACGATGTCTCAGAACACTTGTCAGAGCACCTCCCGAAAGACACTGTGTTTCGTGTCCGAAATGACAGGCTCTCCTCATGAGTAATAAATCCTGTTCTTATGATTCCTGCTTCCAGCGCCCGTCTCTTTATTTGGTAACTATTCAGAATGGGAACTGAGAGGCGACTTGCGCCAGCAGCCCGGGCATCGATAGTAATATGGGCTCACTTTCAACAGTGATGAGAAAAGAAAGTGGTTAAAAGATTTTTATATAGAATGTATTTGCATAGTAATAGAAAAGTATAATTTATAAAGTTATTAATATACATTTATTTTTATTTTTTTATTTTTTACAGATATTGTTTATCATCATTAAAATAAAGTTATCATGCCTGAAAAATCAAGAAAGATAAAAAGAGAGCTAAAGGACAGTTACCTGAAGAAAACACAACAACAAGTATTGGATGAGCAACATTATGTGGGTAAAATGAAAGAATCTTCCGGTAAGACAACTAAGGAAATTATTAAAAAACTTTCTAGGCCCAGAAACAATGTTCATAATGTTGAAACTATTGACAATGATTCAACCCAAAAAAATATTCAAAATAACAGGAAAGGAAAAAAAGAAATTTACAGTCTAAAGATACGACGTTTGGTAAAAGAAGACAAAATCAGTATAAAGAAATACGCTAAAATATTTTTATAATAGAGTAGTACTTAATTTGCTCAAAGATATGAAGAAATTTAGAAAAAGAACACTATTTTATAAAAAGATGAAGCATATTGAATCCATTGTTGAAAAGGCTTTTGAAGTAAAAAGGAAACTATTCATTTTAGTTTTAAACAGAATTTGATTACTAGATAAACCAATCCATTTAATGAAGGCCAAACGTAAGAGGAAAAGAGTAATGAACAGAACGAATTTTTGTGATTTTTTTGGGGTGAATGGAAACACAGTTCAAGTTCAGAGCCTTTCTTTAATGAAGAGAGTTGTTTTCAGACCAATGATTTATTGCATGCAGTTGTTACCAGTGGTCGAGCTTATGAGGTTAGAAATGGTTGTCCAATTGAGAAAGAGAAAAGCTATCACTTCTTCTGCAGAAATGCAGAAGAAGTGATAGCTGATGAAGTTCTAGGCAGACTTCCTAAAGCCCCACTGTACATTTGGGATTGCAATAGTATTTGTAGTGTACAACAAGAATCTATTGATATTTTACGCAATTTCCTATGAGCATACAGTAAAAAAAGTGTTAAACAAAAGATTAGGATGTTGCAAGGACTAGACCCTTGCAGAGTGAGAAAAAATACTGGTTGGCAAGGTCATTCTCTGGTTTGTCTTTCTAGAAAAGTATGTCAAAGTTTTTTTCACCATTTCAGGATGTTAGCAGTATATCATACTCAAATGCGGATATTAGTCAGAAGATTGTATTATGCAAAAAGTCCAGCACTAATGTTAAATGAGTTGAACAGTGCTATTTTGTGTGAATCAGTATCAGATGTGAAGAAGGTTTGTGATGAAATTGAGTTTTGTTACTTTGGTCCTGAACAAGAGAGTGCAGAAACTGATACATTAATAGAAGAAAATGTTGAACATAGAATACAAAAAATGTGGAAGGTGAAATTACAAAGTTTAAGGTGATTTCAAGTGAAAGGCAAAATTATTCTTGTATTTGTTGCCGGCGAACTCACTATAAAAATCAGACTAGGAGTGTTGATCTGTGTTTAGAAAGTGAAAGAGAAAATAATGATATGTGGAAGGAATTTGCAACTTATTTGTTGGTAGAGGATTGTTTTGATTTGGGTTGTGATCATCGTATTTGTATATATTTTTATAACAAATTAGATGAGAATAAAATGCCCACTAGAGCTGTCCATAATAATCTAGAGTTGGTTGGTATTCATCCAGAACGGATAGATTTAAATACCTATGAGTCTATTCTCATTAACTGTGTTCACACGTTTCAGGCTATTGTTCGTATAAAACAGGTAAATTGCCTCCTTCAGATTTACAGAGAGGATTAAAAGGAAGAGTTGTTTATTTACCGCTAGATTTAAAGAAAAATATTGAAACTATTGGTGTAGAGAGTGTAGAAAATAAACCACTAGTTATTCTGTGTTCCTACTAAGAGTAAGAAAATCTGGCAAGAGTTAGTGGATGTTAGGAAAGTCCAAAAGGCAACATTGTATCTGATAAAAAACAATGAGTACTATAAAAATGTGTGTGTGGCAGAAGAAGAAATCATTTTAGCAGAGGATACAGAAACGTCAAGTGGACACATTGAAAAAGTGGATATGTCCAGAAGTGAAGAAATCTATGAACATTAAAGTGTACATCCACTTGATTTAAAAGAAGTGATGGAGAATACTATTGAGTTATTCCAAATGAAAAAAGCAAAGGGAAGTCCCATGAGTGTATGGGAAGAAAGCTTGGAAGCTCGTTGTTTTCCACAGTTGTTCCCAACAGGAAAAGAAAGACGATATGATGAACGGCCTGTGCAGATATCAGCATCTGAATATCGTACAATAAGATTGTATGCAGAAGATCCAAGATTTCGACAATGTATCCCATATATATTTAATCTTTTGTTTGAGAGTGACTTGTCTGGACTTTCATATGCAGTCAATCACATATTGAAAACAGGAGTACATCTGCAAAATGTTTCTGCAAAGGATTTCATGGATAAAGTGCACCAGGGAGATGATCATTTAAAATCTCAGGTGATAATTTGATGGCATGTCAGCGTGGGACTAATGAATATTGGTACCGTCGTCATGGAAAACTTAAATGTATGCTAAGGAACTTAAGAACTCCTACATGGTTCCTTACCCTAAGCTGTGCTGAGTACGCTTGGGATGATTTACTTGAATTTCTTCGAGAGGCAAATTCCAATATAAATATTGAATACAAGACACCAGGAGAATTGTGCTCTTTGGATCCTGTCAATGTATGCAGGTATTTCAATCATAGATTTCAAGCTATGATGTATTTTATCTGCAATAAAAAAATCTTCCTCTTGGAGAATGTTGTGGATTTCTTTTGGAGAAAGGAGTATCAAGCAAGAGGTGCTCCTCATATAGATATGCTGATATGGATTAAGGATGCCCCTGAATTCGGAACAGATTCGGATGATACTGTTTTGTCTTTTATTGAAGAATATGCCCCATGTGCTATACCCAAAAGCACAGAAGAGAAAACAACTTAAAACAACAAGTCTTACGATTCCAAAGCCATTGGTGTGGAAAATACTGTTGATGAAAGTACAAGTCTAAGGAAACGTTTTATACTAAATGTTGTTTTGGTTTTCCACATCTTGTATTATCTAAAGGAAGAGTAAGCAGTTTTATGTCTGCTATGCGACATACCGTCACAAGAAAGTCTCCAAAGAATGCCTACCATTTAAGAAGAAGTGAAGAGTCAAAATACATAAATGAGTACAATCCAGTTATTCTGTCCATGTGGAATGCTAACATGGATATTCAGTACGTTTCGGACAATTCCATTGCTGTTGCTCAATATGTAACATCCTATATTACAAAATCAGAAAAGACGGAATTGAAAAAAATGTGGGAAGAGATTTCTCACGAGAAGAGTCTAAGTAAGAAATTATACAGTTTCAGTTTGAAGATGTTATCCCACCGAGAAATTGGAGCATATGAATGCTCAGATCGGTTATCATCTGCAAGTCTATACTCCAAATCTAGAAGAATCATTTGGGTGAGTCTAGGTCTTGCTGCAATGCGAAATTGAGTACTTAAATCTGTACAAGAAATTGAATATTTAGCAGAAAAAGATCCAGAAACTACAGATATTTTGAAAACGAATATGTTGGACACATATTATCCAAACAGAAGTCATCATCTTGAGAACATGTGTCTCTATGAAGTGCTGCAAAACTACGCTTTTAAACGGAATACTACAGAGAACATGAATTATGGAAAATATGGATTGATTGGTTCTGAAGGATGCTTGGTGAAACAAACAAAAGGAAATTTAATTAATCACAGGAAGCTGAGTTGTGACACTCCTGATAAAAGGGCATTTTACTAATTAGCCCTTTTGCAACTGTTCAAACAGTGGCGTTCAGGATTGGAATTACTTGGAGTTTTTCAGAGCTATGAAGATTCCTTCAATGCTTGTAAAAATACCATAGAATGCACTGTTTTTCCAAATTATGCGAGAATTTTGAATGATGAAATTGATCAAGAAGCTACTATTGCAGCTGAGATTGCTAGAGACAGTTCTCAAGACAGTCACAGTTCTGCTCCACTGAGTTAAGATCCACTAGGACAACCAATTGTTGAAAATGAAGCAGCAGTCACCATGAATGAGGTGGAAACAACAATGCATCAATCTCAAGAAGATATAATGAACTTAGCAAACTTGGAAGAACAACTAAATGTTGAACAGAAAGAAATATATCAGCAAGTGAGACAACAGATTGACCATGGATTTCTTCATGAAAAAAAAGAATGCACATGCACATCATTTCAACCTATCCGAATGTATGTGAGTGGACAAGCTGGAACAGGAAAAAGTTTCTTAATTAAAGTAATCACCAGTTATCTACAGAAAACAATTGAGTCACATGTGTCTTGTGTTGTTACTGCTCCAACTGGGTGGCAGCACACAACATTAAAGGAATTACATTACATTGTTTACTTTTGCTACCTGTGGAGCAGGAAAACACATTGGAATATCACAAGCTATCTAGAGATGCTTGTTGTGAAGTTTCAAGAGTGCTAAAGAAAATGACACTTCTGATTATTGATGAGGTAAGCATGGTCTCAAACTTAATGCTTGCTTTTGTGCATTTAAGAATGCAGAACATTCTTAAAATAGAGTACAACGTGTTATTTGGAGGAAAACATGTAATTGTTTTTGGACATCTACTACAACTTACTCCCGTAAAAGGACAACCAGTATTTAAAACACTTGCTCATGAACACACCAGAAAGTCTTTGGGTAGTGTTGGAAATCTTAAAATGTGGTCATATTTTGAATACAAGGAACTCATTACAAATATGCGACAGGAAAATGATGTTGATTATTGAATTATTCTTCAAGATATGAGAATTGGAGTACTGATAGAACATAGCAAAGAAGCTTTGCAGAGTCGATTACTTTCCAATTTTTTTCCAAATAAAAATATAGTTCCAGAAAAAATATATATAAAAATTGCAAAAAACAAATCTATCATCTGCTTAATGCCAACACTGATCGAGTGTTCTATATTCAATGAACAACTTTTGAAGCTCGAAAATAAAGAAATAATAAAAATGGAAGTCATTGATAAAATACAGCATGAAGAATTCACTAATGTTTTGACAGAAAAACTGAAAACAAAATTGGATTCTTTCGAAAAATCGTTATCTAAAACTGCTGGTTTAGAAAAGAATCTATATGCATGTATAAACTGTTGTGTAATTTTTAGGTGAAATTTGGATGTAGAAAAAGGTTTAGTTAATGGAGTAATGGGTAAAAGTGTGGATTTTGTTAATTATCAGAATAAAGATGGAATTGAATTTTTAAAAATTAAATTTGATCAGATTGAAGAAGTAAAACAAATTGGTCTTCGTTCAGTTCGTTTTTTGCTTGCTAAAGATTTCTATGTCCATAGAAACAGTTTCCACTTTCTCTGGCATACGCAGTGACTATTCATAAATCTCAAGGTTTAAGTGTAGACTGTGCTTTGGTGAACAATGGAAGTACCGTTTTAAAGAGGGTATGGCATATGTTACTTTGTCCCGAGTCATAACTTTATCTGGTTTGTTTTTGATTGATTTTGATGACACAGATAAAAACTGTGTAAACAAGTATAATAGGTTAAGAGGAGAGTATGCGGGAGGAGGAGCTACGCGGGCATCCAAGATGGTCGCGTAAGCAGAGGGCTCCCGCGACCCACGCCGCCCTCTTGCAAATATCCTTGTAATATCCTGAATTCCTATATGGGCTTTTGAAGATCTACTCTCGCTGATCCTAATATACTTTCAAGAACTGAAATCGGACTTCGGGAACCATTTTTACATCGTCTTCAACTTTCTGGCCTGCCCCCGGACGAGACCGGGTCTCTGCTGCTCTGGCTGGCCGAGATGTAAGTCAACAACAGCGGTGAGGGGACATCCTTCCCACTGGTGACATTGTTACTTTCAGTTTCGGTTTCTCCTCGACCTCCTAATTGACTGTTATGAAAGTGATCCTGATTTCGAGCTGCGGTGGCCTTGGCCCGCTGTGCTCTCTGGCCATATCCCTAGTCTCACAATCTACAATTTTGGACGGGAATTTTGCTTTTTACACCAGGTCCAGAGGTCCCCTTCGGGGCGCTGCTTCCAATATGGCGACCAAACCTGAAGCCGAGAAGCGCAAGACGAAGGTGCCGACCCGTGGGGGATCCGTTCAAACTAATGTTATGGATCGATACACACAACCGAAGGGTTCCCCCGGTGGTGCTGGCCGTAGTCTTGAAGACCCAAGGACGGACCTTGTGGCGTCATCGGAGGTCTTGCTCCAGGACCTAATGCGTGCTATCACTGGGATGAAGACTGATATGGGGCTACAATATGAGGCTATTGTGTCCAAGATCGACACGGTGGCCATTGATGTCACCCTCATTAGAGCGGACTTGGCTAAGACCAACAAGAGGGTCAAGGCCTTGGACCTTAAGGCCTCCAGTCTTGTCACTGATATGGCGGATGCACAGTCGGAGATTGGTAACCTGCGATCATCGCACGATATGATGGCCAGACGTCTGGACGAGTATGAAAACAGGGCCCGGCGTAACAACATTCGCTTGGTCGGGGTGCCTGAGAGCCACGGCGCCACTACCGTTGACCTGCTAGTGGAGGATCTGATCGTCACCCATCTCGCTCCCGCCGGACTTAGCAAATTCTTTGCGGTTGAGCGTGCGTATCGTTTCCTGGGTGGACAGACTAAACCGGGGGCTCCCCCGAGGCCTATCATCGCTAGGCTCTTCCACTTTCGGGATCGGGACGCTATCCTCCAGGCCTCACGTAGGCACGGCCCATTGAAGTATGAGAACAGTTCAGTCTCCATATATCCGGATTTCACTCCTCAAGTCCAGCGACAATGGATGGGATTCCAGGGAGTGAAACGGCGCCTGCGGGACTTGGGACTCAAGTATGTGATGCTATTTCCGGCTCGACTTCGCGTCGAGTATCAAGAGCGTACTTTCTTTTTTGACCGACCGGACTGTGCTGGCGACTGGCTCGACTCGCTGCCGAAGATGGACCGGAGG